>NW_010127971.1:0-242 GCF_000699245.1 Pterocles gutturalis | reverse complement strand
GGGAGGGGACTGGGAAGTGTCCCCATGTCCCCTCAGTGTCACTTGGGGGCTCTGAGGTGACACCGTGAGGGTCTGTGTCCCCTCAGTGTATCCCCAGAGCCTCTGTCCTGGGGGTTGGTGGCCTGAGGGGGGGTGTTGGTGGCCCAGGGGTGGGTTTGGTGGCCCAGGGGTGTCCCTGTCCCCATGTCACCATGCCACCATGTCCTCATGTCCCCTCAGTGTTACTTGGGGGCTCTGAGGTG
>NW_010127970.1:59359-82744 GCF_000699245.1 Pterocles gutturalis | reverse complement strand
ATAAAATATATAGATATATATATACAGAAAATATTTGGCAGCTCACATCTGCCTGCAGGGCAGACGGGCAAGGGAAGCCAGGGTGACTTCCGAGCAGAAGGTGGGCAGCAGCGTGACAAAGCATCGCAGGGCGGCAGGTGGGCAAGGGCTGGGCTTGGGGATTAACAAGGCAGCGGGGTATTTTCCAGAATTCATATTCAGTGCGCTAAGCTTAATCCACTGTTTTGCTCCGTTCCCTCTCAAGCACCACATCCCACTAGATACGATGACTTTTCAAAAACCTTTTTTTGGGGTGAGTTCTTTGTTTTGTGGGGTGTTTTTTTTTTTTCCAAAATACTGCTGAGGCGATGTAACACAGCCCAGCCTTGCGTACGTGCTGCCCCATTCTGGAATATGGAAAACAAAAGCTAAAAGAGGATGGTTAACCTTTTCTAATTGTCGTAGCACAAGACTAGTTGCCAGGAGGAACTTGAGTGCTAATCCTACTTTACTCACCATGTGACCTTTGGGTAAGTTACCTAATTACCTTGTCCTTCAGTCAGCGGAGCCTGTAAAGAGCAGGTGTTCCAGTGAAACCCAGGATTGCTGAGCCAACATGTGGCCTTAGGAAATAACCAGAGAATAAAACCCGCTGCACTTATTTAAAAGTGTCATTAATACAGAGAATTAAAACATCCTGCAGTAAGTTTAAGCCGCCTGCTCTCTAATCTTTTGATGGGGCACAGGACTGAGCCCAGACTATTGAGTTGCACGGGAGATTATTCTGGATGGCATTTGGTATTTGTGGGGGAGTGATATAGAGGGATCTGGTCAAATTAGAACTGAGTCAATTCTGTTCTGCTGGCATTAACTTCCTCCCACTGGACATGCGTGGATCCTGATTTTCCCTTGCCACCCTGTGCTATTGCTGCCAGGAGTGCCCTCCAAATCCCACCGTGGTTGCCCTCTAGGAGGAGGTGGGATTTACCCCTCTTTAAACTTACGTTTGGAAAGAGCTTTCAGGATGAATTAAAAACACTCGGTGCAAAGAGGTATGGTTGCCCCTTGATTCCAAGCTTTTCCCCATTCATTTTCTCCCCCTTCCTGCATATGTCTTTTTATTGACTCACTTTAGCTGTAATTGAAGCTCTTTTCTTGCTGAAATTTTGCAGTATTAGGTACATAAACACTTCTCCTTTTTGCCAGATTCTTTATGAAATGAAAAGATAGGAACAGCAATCCCCAGAGATCATCCTTTCTCTGGTGAAAAATCTTTCACCCTGCATTGGAAAAAGCACTTTACAGAACTAGTCACTCCCTCTTTACCATTTGATGTCAAAGAAAATGCCGTTGTATCTCTGCTGTGGATTACAAACACATCGTTTATTATTATCTGGCACTCAGGAGGCAAGCCTGCGTCCTGGGTTAGGTACTGCTTGTTTTCCTGGTTTGATCTCTCGTTCATTTGAAGAGGGAGCTTTTCAGGGAGATGCTTTGTAAGGAGCCAGTCTACACTCTTCTCCTCTTTCAAGCAAGGTTGGTCCTTACAATCTTTTGCTACAATGGTCCAGTACAGTGTGTATTTAAATCTTCCCTTTATATGATATGCTGCACACTGGGCAGCTGAAATGCAGCCTTGATTTGGGTGCATTCTGCAAACAGATTTCCAGAATCAGGTTTTGATCCCTTCTTATTCAAAAGTGCCCAAAACCATGAATGGTCTAATTGAAACCGGAGGCGCTCGCTGCAGACTAAGGAACAATTCAATGGGATTAAGGCAACACAGAATCTGGGCTGTTGTAATTAAATTTTGCAAATATTAACTGAAAAATCTTGGCACAAATCCTAGCCAATATGTATTTGAGCAGTTCCCCAGAAGACAGTGGAGCTGAGCCTTGCCGGAGGTGTAGCAGCGTGGCTGTTTGAACATGTCCTTCCATTGTCTTCACTCGACAGAAGCTAAGGATTTTGGCTCATGAAGGGCAAGCTCTTTGAGGGATGTTAAGGTTAAAGAGTGATTTCCAGGGAAAAAAGGTTTGCAACATGACAATGAAAGCAGACAGAAACCCTGCTGCCTTGAGAAATGACTCCAGGAGAGAGAACCTTTCCCACAAACCCAACTGACTCCTTGGGGCACAGCTGAAGCAATGAAGCACACCGCAAAGATCCCAGTGCTGGCCACAGAGCTAACAGCAGGGCCAGGAGCAGAAGAGCCGTGTCAGTGTTGTCCAGTGACCAACCCCGTCTTCCTTGCTCAGAGGGCAACATGCCATGATTTCCCAAGGGAGCTCACCTCCCTTCAGGCTTTGTACTGTGCTGAATGTACAGACTAGTCTGGGGTTTGCTCTGGGCTTTTTGCAAATGCAGAATAGACATCCCAGCATATTCTCTCAACTGGAGAATGAGCCGTGGGACGTGAAAGGGAAGAAGTTCCTTTTCTGTGGCAACAGGACAATGCCACTTGTCCCTGAATACATTGCTAACAAACTCTTAGAGGATGCTTTGTTCTTCACATGAGCACCTCATCCTAAATCTATCCAGAAACTAAAGCAGAAGCAAATTTAACAACACAGTTATTAGGAAGTGTTCCATGCAGTGAGTCCACCGTGCTAGTGGTGATATCATTAACTGGTTCTAGTGATATTTTTTTGGTGTTTTCTGTTTGTTTGTTTGGGGTTTGTGGTTTTGTTGGTTTTTTTTTGCTACAGTTGCCGATTAGGTTCCAGGATGAATCTGCGGTGCTGATATTCATTTATGAATCTGCTGCTTCTCTGGGAAACTGCCAGTCTGACCCAGAGCCAAGTTTTACAGAGGTGCCACAGCTGGAGCGACCAGGACATTCGTAGTGAGGATCTCCCAAGGTTGAAACTACTCCCCTCTGTCCCTTGGCCTGGAATAAGCTGTTGAATCAAGCTGCATCCACTTGTGAGCACCAGGCTTCAAGAAGGATGTTGACCAACTGGAGGGAGTCCAGAAGGCAAGAAACAAGAGTGATCAGAGGGCTACAAAACACGAGCTATAGCGAAAGACTGGAAGAGTTGGGTCTGTTCAGTCTAGGGAATTGAAGACTGGTAGACATGATAACGCCCTTCGACTATGTGAAAGGCAACTGCGAGGAGGAAGGATAAGCTGTTCTTCATGCCTGCTGGGGACAGGAGAGGAATTCATGGGCTTAAAGTGTGACAAAATGAATTCAAGTGAGATGTTAAGAGACATTTTCCAGTTGTGAGACCCGTGTGCTGCTGAGATGGTTTGCTGTGTGGAAGTGCTGTTGTGGGAAGGCTTTAGCAGCAGCTGAGATAATTATCTCAACTCCAGCACCTTCAGCACAGCTGATCCTATCTGGAGGCTGGTGGAAGGGTGAGATGACCTTTAAAAAAGTTTCTTCCAGCTCAGTTTTGTATTATTTCTGTTCTTGACACAGAAAGTCATGGAGCTGATCCTTAATTCTCTGCGACCAGGCCACTGTCTGGTTTTACAGATTGTTGTCTGACGGACGAAGGGATTTAGGGGAGTTGTCCATCCTGAAACGTCTAGAAGAAAATCCCAAAGATGCCACAGGGATGCACAGACACCTTTAAGGAAGTTACAGATGCAAACGAACAATCGTGAAGGGCAGGTTTCTCAGCTGATTTAAAAAAATAAGGCTCCCTGCTGGACCAGCTGCCCTCAGCAATGTCCTAAATCGTTCTTCCAGTGGTGGCCACCATGGTGGTCATTGCACTGAGGTGCACCTTGGTGCCAGCAGACAGAGTCACACAGACACCCCAGCACTGAGGAGGAGCCAGGAGTTGCTGAGTTCCTTTATGTAACTCAATAAAAGGGAGAGAAACAAAACAAAAGGAAAACCTGACGCACACAACAATCCCTCCTTCTCCGGTTTCACAGGGAAGGGAGTTACGACACCATCAAATCAAAGATTAAATAAAAATAAAAATCTAAGGGCACGCTGCCATGCATATATTAGAGGTCTGTAAAACGGCGGCGTGCACGTTCTCACAGATGCTGCGAGGCGAGCAGGGGGTTAGGACCCAGCAAAGAAGCTGCCTTTTCGGCAGGTTCATCCGGCCGGTATTTTTAGCCCTTCCTTTTCTGTAATCCTGTCCATTTTTAATGAGGGAGCATTACACAACTGGTGGTTGCCCGGAGAAGTGCCCGGCAGTGGGTCAGAACGGGAGGAGGGGGAGGATGGGTGGCAGCGGTGGCCTGGGGCTCCCCAGGCTGTGGCCACCCCGTGATGCTGCACCCCAGGGAGGCTGGAGCTCAGCAACGAGTCAGGGACCGATGGGTGGAAATCTCCCATGGAGCTAAGCCAGAGCAAGCACCAAAGGCTTGTTTAGAATTAAAAGGCATTTCAGACATCCCCACAGAGAGCAGCCCTCCCCTGTTTCCGAGTTCAGCTCCTTTCTGTTGTTCCTCTGTGTCCTTTTGTCCTCTTCTGTGACTCTTCTGGAATTTAGCTTTCAGACGTGCGCACCAGCCAAGGGGCAGCCAGCTCCTTCGACCTTCCACTTCATCTGCGACAGAGCCATTTTTAAGTAGGAATAATGATAAATGCTGATGAGGTGCGAGATTTGACATTCATCTGGGAGTGCAGAGGCATGCAATTTCTAATTTCACCAAAATCTAGAAATGGGTGGATATTTTTTCTTCCACCTGCAAAGTTTTGAAGGTCAGCCACACATTTGAATTTCTGTAGTTTTCAAAGGTGCTTATTTTTCCATGGATTTGCTAGTTGCATACATTTTAAAATCCATCTTTCTTTTGAAAAAACAGGAACGTGAAATTCTTAATTTCAATTTAAACATTCGCTTTCAAGCAAAGTTTTCTTGTTATTATCAGTTTTGAAAAACTCATCATGTGGCTATGCTGATCAAAGGAAATGGCAAATAAAAAAATCTAGAATAAATGCCAGAAATTAAGTCTACGGAAAAAAATTTAAATACTTTCAAAAATACTTTCAGACGAACAACTGTGTCTTTCTCTAATTATTTGAAAAACATTGGCCAGCTTAGCATTAGTGACGCACACTCTTGGTTCTGTCATTGCACCTAAAGGTAACTTTCCTCCAAGGTGAAAGTTTCAATTACAGAGGGAGGGTTTTGGGGGTTTATATACCAGGCCTCTTGAAAATTAGGAACTCAAACGCATAATTTTCAAATGATGCACATCAGTCCTTGTATCCTTCCTTTTGCACATCTGCAAACCCACAGGTCTGGTAGAACAATGTCCCCAGGATGGCAGCTCCTGGGGAATTTTTTCTCTTTTCGCTCCTCTCCCCAGGCAGCTGGAGGGCTTTCTGTGCTTGGAGGACCTGTGCTTAGTGCTCAGTCAGTAGCCCGATACTTGGGATATGCATGTGGCTTCCGAACATATCTGCTGACATGCACCGAGGGAGGGGAAAGATGCTGACTAGTCTAGTGAAAGCACCAAGTCAGGGCTGGGGTCACAATGCCACCAGATCCTTTGGAAATACTTAGCGAGACAGAGGTGAGTACCCTGGGCAGTAGGATTGTGACCTTCATGTGTTGTTCAATGAAATAAGTTGTTCTTCCCCCCACTGCCTGGGGCAAAGGTTACCCAGTTCAGCTTTGCCCTCTGCTCCGGGTATGCAGGATGTACTAACGCTTTACAACGCCGCTGAATGAAAGGTGGTTTATGAATATAGGGTATTAAGCCTTTTGTACAGCGCTGCGGCTCGCGTGTTTACTTTGGGTCCTGAACACCCAGCCCGAGTTACTGGAGCAAGTAATCTCTCGCTGCCTGTTGCCGCATGCACCGCAAACTGCTGCTACCCACACAGCTGCCTCCCGAATCCGGCTCGGGTTTTTTAGCCTTATGGCACTGCTTCAGATGCCAGATGGAAGGACTTCTTCTTCTCTTATACAACCCTGTTTGGGTAAGGTTCTTTGTCTGGAGAAGATCCTGCAGGGGAATCCCAAGCCTGATCTTTCCCCGACTGCCACTCCTGCCAGCTGCACACCTAGTCCTGCAGCTCTTGCGGAGGGAAAACATCTTTTAAGGTCGTTGAGGAATTCTGCCTGAATGAATGTCGCTAAATCTGCAAACCTTAGCACTGCTCACCCAGGACAGTGATGGGGCTTTGCAGGCTTAGTGCACTACCGAGCAAACCATGGGGCTGGTACAAGAGCGATGCATGCTGGCTGCTCTCATATCCCCCCGGGACCAGTCAAACTGGAATACCCCAGTACGGAGCCCTTGCCTTTAGGTAAATCATAGAATGGTTTGGGTTGGAAAGGCCCTTAAACCCCATCCAGTTCCACCCCCCTGCCATGGGCAGGGACACCTCCCACTAGCCCAGGTTGCTCAAAGCCTCATCCAGCCTGGCCTTGAACCCCTCCAGGGATGGGGCATCCACAGCTTCTCTGGGCAACCTGGACCACTGCCTCACCACCCTCACAGGGAAAAATTTCTTCCTAATATCTAATCTAAATCTGCTTTCTTCCAATTTAAATGACAGGGCTGCAGTCTCCCAGGTGACTAAACTGTCATATGCCCCTGGCAGAGGTCAGGAGAAGTGAGGCCAGCCCAGGCAGTAATATCTAAGGCACCTTAAAATGGAAGGGAACGTGATTAAACTGATCAAATGAGTCATGCCGACACGATCCTGTGCTGCCAGGGCAGGCAGAAAAGCCCACCCCTACCACCCTGAGCTGCAGATAGCAGCATCTGGCAAAAGGCTTCTTATTATAGGTACCAAGATGCTGGTAGCCGTGCTATTTCCTAGAGAAAGGGTGGCATTCTTGCTTCACTGAAGCATGACAAAGCAAGAACGGTCAGTATTTGGCCCGCGCCCAAGTGTCAGGCTGTCTTATAACTGCCGTGCAGAAACTCCTGCAAGGGAGGAAGTGCAAGGAAACCAGCAGGATTAGGCCAGGAAATGTGCACTTCGTTTGTGCATATTTCCACAAGCAAGGCTTACGTCTCTAAGTAGCTGTAGCTCCTTTTGGAACAGCCACAGTGAGACAGGATAACTAACCAGTTTTGTGATCTGGGTGTATGACATGGGGCAAATCTCCTGTGCTCTCTTTTCTACATTTATCCTTTGTCTTCCTTGCTTACACTCGCTGTAACTCTTCAGGCCAGGCACAGGGCAATTCCAAGCATTTGTACAGGGTTTGTATGCCCTTTGATGCCTCCAAGTATGCAGTTACCAGTTTAGCTTCCAAATATTTTAAAATCCTTAAAATACACAGAGCTGTTTCTTTCCACTCTGTGCTATCAAGCAGGAGAAGTACTGGTAAGTCTTTATGTTCTCCTGCCCTGATGACAAAGGCACAATCATTTCATAGAATCATAGAACGGTCCATTTTCAGCTGACAGAGGGACAGAGGCATCCCCCCAAGGCTGACCCAGGGATTTCATCTCCATGGCAGGACAAGGGGGAATGGTTTTGAACTAAGAGAGGGGAGATTTATGTTGGATATTGGGCGGAAATTTTTCACTCAGAGGGTGGTGAGGCATGGGAACAAGTTTCCCAGAGAAGCTGTGGATGCCCCATCCCTGGAGGGGTTCAAGGCCAGGCTGGATGGGGCCCTGGGCAGCCTGCTCTAGTGGTTGGCAACCCTGCCCACAGCAGGGGGGTTGAAACTGGATGATCTTTAAGGTCCTCTTCAACCCAGGCCATTCTATGATTCTATGATTCTAAGACTGCCTCAAGGTACATGGAGGCTGTGTTCATCACCACCTCTTATGTCACTTTTCTAAATGAGACATAATCTGAGAAGGCTGCCTCTTTGGGAGCAAGAGGGAGGTAAGGCAGGAGACCACTAGCTCAGCTAGGAGGCCGTTTACTGTTTGCGAGCTTACATCTTCCTACAAGGCAGATGGGCAAAGGAAGCCAGGCTGGCTTCTCGAATGGCTTCCCTCAAGCCATGCCTTTGCTTCAGCCAGAGAAGAAACTACAGCCCTGAAAGGTCTAACTCTCCCTGCCTCGCTAGTGCATGTGCATGCCATCAGCAAATCAAGCCTAGGTAACGTCCCCCCAGTATAAACAGGCAGCCCAGGACATGCATGAGGACTCCAACCGGCTAGATGACAGCTATCTCAGGTATGTCTACCCATGCTGCTCTTGCATTTCCCGGCTGCAGCCCGCATAGCCGGCGAGTTAACGCAGGCGGAGAATCCGGCTCCTTTGCTCCCAAGTGTCCAAGGAATGACCCAGCCATCTGCAGGAATCATTACCGTCCTCCGCGAGAGGGGACAAGGTCAAACCAATTGAATGTTGTCTAAAGAGGATCTTGGGGAGGGAATGTTTTCATTACAACAGTTCATCTTTCTTTTCACAGTTCATCAAAAGCAGGCCTTCTGCATACACACGCAAGACAAATAGGGCTGAGGGGTGATGACGGATACTGTAGGCTCACGGTGATTGGGATGACCCTCCACTCACACGGCTGATCAAAGGCAAGTAAAACAATCAGCCAGCCGTCAGCAACGATGTAATATTAAACTCCTCAAACACCTCATTCAATTAAGTCATTATGATCGAAATCTCCATACCAGATCTTTTAAGTTATACACTCTTAGACCTTGCCCTAAGATAGCAGAAAAGGACTTCCGGAGGGAAAACGGCTGTAAAAAATTATTAATAAAATAATGTCTCTTCCCTCCGCCCCCCCAAATCAATTGCTGTCTGGAAGGATACCCTTGTGCCTGATTTCCCCAGTCAGAGCTCAGAAAGCTGAGCTGACTCAAGCCCAGCACCCGTCCCTGCTTATTCTGCTGCAGACAGAAATCAGGGCAGAACAAACCTGGTGTTTATGATGTCATCTTCTTGTTGGGGCAATCACTATGACATCACAAACCCTACCTCTGTGAACCTGCTGCTGGCCTTACAAGTCTGAGCCAAAGCTCACTGAAGACATGTTGGGCCGGTGTCAGTGCTGTGCCAGTGCAGGAGGGAAGGAGAGGTGAAGGGGAACAGGCACTCACCAGCAATATGTCAATGTGGAGGGTGCTGGCACTCTTCAGCCTGGCCCCCAGAGAGTAAAAATGTCTGAGCCAGACTCCAGTCAAGAACAAGATGGGATGTGAAATGCAGATGTCCTGGAGGTGAAGCTGGAATTTACTCTATAGTCAAGAGCATCCAACCTGTTAGAGCTGGTCCAGAGGAGGACCATGAAAATGGTCAAAGGGCTGGAACACTTCTACGAAGAAAGGCTGAGGGAGTTGGGGTTGTACAGCCTGGAGAAGAGAAGGCTCCAGGGAGACCTTATAGCAGCCTTCTGGTACTTAAAGGAAATCTATAAGAAAGATGGAGAAAGACTTTTTACCAGGACCTGCAGTGACAGGACAAGGGGTAACAGTTTTAAACTGAAAGAGGGTAGATTTAGATTGGATACAAGGAAGAAATTCTTTATGATAAGGGTGGGGAGACACTGGCCCAGGTTGCCCAGAGAAGCTGTGGATGCCCAATCCCTGAAAGCGTCCAAGGTTGGATGAGGCTTTGAGCAGCCTGGTCTAGTGGAAGGTGTCCCTGCCCATGGTAGGGTGTTTGGAACTAGATGATCTCTAAGGTCCCTTCCAAGCCAAACTGTTCTATGATTCTTTGGTCTTCAGAAGATGCTTCAGTCCCTTTAAACACCCATCTTTGTGTGAGATGCATCTTCCTTTGGAAGCTTCTCTTTCTACTGACTAGAAGGATCTGAGAAAGTAGCTGAAACTATCTGGATAAATGAGCAGAGAGGAGCCCCATCCTTTAGCTTTGTAGTATTTATTGCAAAGACATCAGATACTGTAATGATGACAAATGGATAGACTTTTAATCTCTGGATGAAAAAGATTCTTTTTTTCTCTCTGCTTTCAATTGTTGGCTTAAGGCAATCTAATTCTGTACTACATCTTAAAGGGGTGACTCAGCCCTGCATTATGTGTTCCCACCCCATCGCCTGTGTGCCTTGGTGACTGTGCAGCTGAGCCATCAGACAGATCGGGGGATTCAGACAGATGAGGGAATTCTTCCTTTTTTTCCTGTTTTCTGTTGGGTGGAGCATTTAGCTGGAACAGCCTGATGTTCTCAGTTTCCCAGATGCATGAGCCCTACAGCTGGCACGAGGGAAGGGATGGGAACTCATGGATAGAAGCAGGAGAACAATACTGTGCATTTGGCAAAAGTTGGACTTAGACTTGGTTCAGGGTGGTCATGAGACCACACCTAACTCACATGTGATCTGGTAATCCAGTGGTGAGAGATTCTCCACCTCGTTACCAGTTTCCTGAGTCATCTGAGCAATGGTAATCACCCTGCTATTCTTTTACACTTCATTATAGAAAAGCATGACAATTAAGCAGAGTAAAGCTTGCCATGGGTGAGCTCATCAGGCACCTGAAATGAAACCTGTCAAGGTGCTGTGTGGCATTAAGCAGACAACTTCAACACTTGTAGTAGCACAGTCGCATTCTCCAGCACTACGCTGGGAAGAAGGCTGCAGAGGAAGGAGCGAGGATCTTTCTTTACCCTGGAAGTTTTGAGACAAAGGAGAACCAGAATTCCTGGAGAAGACTGCAGCTAGTGTGAAGAGACCTTTTGGACAGGCTAAGGATGTGAGCCTGTCCCTTCTGATCTTGTACTCTGACAAATGGGTTGCATCCAGAACTGTAGAGGTTGCTCTCCCTGGAAATAGAATATTTTACTGTCTGAAAACAACATGTGAATATTTACCCAAATGTCCTAGACAAATGCTGGCACCCTTATAAAATCCTGATGCATTTTTCAAGTGTCAGAAATAAAAAAAAAAAAAAAAAAAAAAAAAGAGGAAAAAAGGAGGAAAAAAAGGGGGAAAGGAGAGGAGAGGAGAGGAGAGGTGTAGCAATTCAGGAGGCACCCAAAGAGAAGCCCCAAAACCTGTGGTTATATTTTACTGTGCTAAAACATATTAGTTAGTTAAATTTTCCAGAGATGAGTTCCAAATCCCTCACAGCATGTTTGGTAACAGTAGTCTAAAGCCCGGGTCAGTAAAAATAAACTACCTCTATCTACTCTACAGGTCTATCCATTTATCTACACCTCTATCCACTTTAACAAACCACCAGGTGACTTGACTACTTTGATAACTTTATACAGTTATGTCACTCCTAAAACTAGTTTCTTTAGACACCGTGCAGCAGTATTTTTTTGTTTTTCATCCTCCCTGAATTGTTATGCTAAGCTCAGATCTGCTGCCTTGGGTGGTGCACAGACACAGAGCTCATTATTTTTTCAAATTTGAACCCCACAGGCATAGACCCTTGCTACCAGATCAGCTGTATCTGGGACATTTTTATGTGTGTATTCCCATGGCAGCCAAGTCATGCATAGCCACCAAAGGCAGAATTGTTTATAGCTACAATGGGACTCACTCACAAGACAGAGTAGAGCTTGACTTAGCAATTGAACCTGATGACCCATGAACTAAACTCCCAGCAGTGTCAATGGAAGAGGTTTCTTTCATGAGCTTTTTTGGGGGACCTGTTGCCATGTGGCTGAGGCTGGATTCGGTGACTGCCGTGGTTGTGTTCCCTGCCTTTACATTGGCCAACCTGATGCCAGCCCAGAGCAAAGCAGTATGGGGAGGAGGAGGTGAAGTTCAAAAGAGAAGAGCCCTCTAAACCTTATCATGAAGACTTCCTCGGGGACTTGATTTGCAAGCAGACTTTCTGAGGGTTGTGCAAGACCAAAGAAACCCTGGGCTGTGCATGCAAAAATAACACAATGAAAGCCTAAAGGCAGACAGTGGGATGGAGGACACATAGCTTCTGGAGTGGTGAAATCTTTCCTGTGAAGAGCTCATTGCTGAGGAAACGGGCTGTCCTAGAGGATCAGCTAACAGTGAACTGGGAGCTTCCCAGGGAGCTGCAGAGCTAAGAGGTATCCAAGATGGCATTTCTGCTTTACCTCTTGTCGGAGCAGTTTGAGTTTTTCTACTAATACAGCAAGGGGACAGAGCCTACTTTTCTGGATCAGTGGTTAGAACATGCCGGGGTGGGGAGGAAGAATCTCCTAAGGTATAAGCTCTGCTCCAGGGAGGAGCTCATTATTTTTTTCAAATTTGAACCCCATCAGCAGAAGTCATAGAGAGCCCCAGATCTGGGAGATGGCCAAGATGTCAGCTTAAGACGGCACTCACTCATCACCATGCTGTATTTTCAGTTGACTTAAAGCTTTCCGGTGACTGGAGTAAATTTTTTAAAATGTTTTAGCAACAAAACAAAGAAGCCAAAGAAGAGACTTGTTTCTAACTAAATCAAAAAGTTTGGTGATGTGTTCTTCTTTTTGTTTGGCTGCTGAACCAGTAACTTCTGCAGTACTAAAGGCAATGAACTACATCTCCTGTGGTAACAAGTCACCCCCCTCTCCCTTTTGTTTGCATGGGTTCAGGAAGGGCAGCAAAGACTCCAACCCAGTAACTCTGCAGAAACCAAAGCTGATGTTCTTCAGAAGAGCTACTGAGTACACAGCCTTGGGCTTGGCTTGGTTTTATCCGAGCTGTTTGGGCTGTCTCCCACTTCCTGAAAAATTCCACTCATAGAAACTAGGTATCTGCAGCCACTTTTGGCACAAAAAACCTGACTGATTCAGTCAGGTTCTGGTAAAGGAATGACGTCTCCCCTCCATGGACAGGGATAAATGGGAACACTGGCAACAAGGCATGTGTCCAGCTACCTGTCTGTTGCTGAGGCACAGTCTCCAGCAGGATCATGAGTTTTTATTCATTCACTCCATCTTGTCTCATTTGCAGGACAGATCAGCACAAAAAGACCTAAACTCAGTGCTCAGTCCTCAGCAAAAACATTATTAACATCCTTCACCTTCCAGAGCTCCACTCCAGCGGCTCCACACCATATCCTTTATTAGATACTTGCATGAATAAGAATATCCATGGTTAGACTAGTGAGCAGTGCAACAGAAAAGGAAGTTAACCCTCCTGCTTCAGGGCACAAACCGATTCAGAGGGGCCAGGTTTGCCAGCCCTGGGGGAAGGAGCTCATACAGCCTTCTCTGCAGCATCCGGCACCACCTGCATCCCTTCATCCACTCCTTCCTGGCCTCTTTTCGTGACCTCTTGTGCTGTCTTTTGGGATTTCTGCTTGCTGCCAGCTTTCGCCCCTGCCCCAAGAGGCAGGCTGTTCACCCTGTTGCATGCCCTTTCCCCACCTGCAGCTGGTTCCAGCTCTCCCCTGTTCATCCTGGTTTTTTTCAGTCATCCCTTGCTACTGCTTGCAGTGAAAATACATGGCTGTCCTGCTGAGGTTGGGTTATGAATGGTGTCCCTGTTTGCATCAAAACACTGAGTTGCAGAAGATTTTTTGCAACATGCCCATCTCTGCTTTTTTGTTGGTGCACAGTAAGATGAGCAGGGAAAATATTCCTTATTACCTCCTACAGATCAATCACACAACCACCCCTTTGCCTGCAGGAAGCTGGATAAATATGAGAGCTACTGTCTAGTGTGCTGGCCAAAACAGCCTCATTTTTTACACATGCTCCCCAACCCCCTGCCTTTTATTTGTATTGGGATTGTAATTTGCCTGGAACTGGAACCGTCCTTCTGTTCTGTCTGCATAGCACCAAGCACAAGGATCTTACTGGGTTAGCAGGATCCTTAGGCACCACCCAGGTACCATTGATTCTGACTTCACTGGCTGGCTATATCAGTAATCCAGGGATGGAAGAGGAGTGACAGAACAGCCCATCACCCAGTCTTCCAAGCTGGGATGTTTTTTCTGTCCCTCCTCTCTGCTGCTATAGAACACATAATGTTATCTGCTGCAAGAGTTTCACTGAAGGAAGTTTACACAACCTAATTCTGCTGGCATATGTGTCGTGATGAAGAACTTAAGAGTAGATGCCCTCCCAGGACTTGCCGTTCTCATTTTGAGGTAGGAGACACAATAACAAATACTGAGCAAAGAAAACAGACTCACTCAGTGCATCTCCGTGCAGACAACAGACTTAAAGCCACAAAACTTGGTGCCTCCCACCAGATATCTCCTAACCTTCTCTCACCTAGCTCTCTTTCATTTTTCTTTCTAATCTTTCCCTTATCATAGGCAGGAAAATGTACCAAAGCAGAAGATGGACTCCTTCCAACTCTTGTCCCTGTCTGCTTTCATTCTGTGTTTTTCTCCTCCTCTCTCCCATTGAGGTCTTTTACCCATAGCCAGAAAAGGCAACAGGTCCAAATGGAAGCCCATTGCAGATCGTGGTTTGCCATCCATGTTGTGCGTGGTCACGTACCCTAGAGGTGAGGAGTTTATAATCACCTGATCCAAAGCCCTGTAACGTAAATGGCATCTTTTCCATTGGCTTCCAGGGGCTTCGCATCATGCTGTAAATAGTCCAGCAAGATACTGTACATGGATATGACAACTATTTATAGGACTTATGATAGATAAGATGTGTACTCACCATCTAAATCTAGCCACTGTGTCATCTGGGGAGAGACAAATCAGGACTGATGCTTAGTGGAATGAAAGATACCAGTGACGATGAGGGACCATTGACTGACATGTCACCTGCTTCCCCAAAGCAGAAGCACCTGAGATCCTTCACCATCACTGCAAGTGCCCTTGGTAATTGATAGCTTTGTTCAAAAGGAAAGTTGACAAATGTGTCAAAGTGGTAACCTCAGATTTATGAAGTTTTTCTGCAGCAAACACCCCTAGAGCCTCTCAAGGCAATCCCAGCCCTCTGAAAGGTCTGTAGTCTTGTATCATCCTTTGACTGGATCTCTCAAACGGTGGCCAATGACCCCACAATCAGCCGAAGCCGATGCTTGGTTGTGTTGGTGCAAGTTAACGTGGATGACCTTGGTACCCAGGATTACGTGTGTAAGACAGGCTTGATTGCAATCATCAGTACCCAAGGTTACCAGACCTGACAACATCAGAATAGAGTTACCTGCGTGGCACAGCCTCTTCATATTCACATCTGTGAGCGAGCTCCTCGCCGGCATTCATAAACACATTTCTCCCTCTGAGCAGAACACAGTGTGCAGATGTTATCATGCAAATGAGTTTTGTCAGACAAAGATGTTCTAACTTTTGATGTTGGAGGTGGGTGTTGTTTCATGATACAGAGGGATTGCCAGCAGAGGTTTGATATTTTACAAATCTTCGTGCCGAAGCGCAGGTGGGCACAGGTTGTCCACACTGTTGCCGTTAGATTTGTTATGGTGGTGCCTAATGATTAATCAAGAATAGCTCCATTGCTTTGGCGCTGTATGGACACACCAATGGGAGTAGACAGTCATTGACTGCAAGACTTCACAGTTACAACAAAAATGCCTTGGAATGGCTGAAATGCTAAAGATTTTAGCACAAAAACCTCGGAAGTGATGTGCTCCTGAATGGGTGGAGAGACCTACAGTGAAATCACTGATGGATCACAAATCTATAGCCCTGTTTATCACGAGGGAGGAGAGAATAGGGAAAGGGATGGGTGGTAAAAGAGAGGAGGGGAACTACAACTGTGAATAGCTGGTGTTGTTTTTACTCCCTCAGAAATTACGCTGGCAGACGTTCACTTTGGTAATGAGCAGCACAGATTTTAAAGGCTATTTCGACATGCAAAACTCCAGATCCTTACTTAGCGAGATCCCACGCAGTAACAAGAAGAGAAGTAAATCTAGCTTGCTCGAGATTTAGCATTGATGTAAATATGTAGGAATGGCATGGATATAACACTAGGCTTTGAGGAGAGGCACAAGCAATTCCTCAGCCTCTGATACAGAAGCAAGTAACATCTGTGGGGTGTAGAAGAGCATCTCCTTTCTTCAAAATCCCGACTGGAATTGGTGAGACTTGTCCAGTGCTTAAACGGATCTTCCATCCCACCCATCTGCCCAGCAGGCAGGCAGTGCTGGCTGATGTTGCTCAAGTCTCAGGCAGCAAGCCCCAACTACCAATACCCAGAGATCTGTGTCAGTGTGGATCCTCTTGACTGATGACTGCAGCCTCATTTCTGCAAAACATCTTCTTAATTTTAAGTATCTGCTCGCATCCATTGGTGTTCATGAAAATGCTGGAGGGCATACCTATCGTTAATCTTCAGTAAGACTCATATGCAAATGCTCTGCTGAGCAGAAATTTCTGGTCCCTGCAGAACACAGGGAGCCACGCTGGGGACTGTAGAAAAGAAGGGTGTACAGAAGCCATCTGTCTCACCCTGACGGTGGCACTGGCATAAATGCACTTGAGGTCCTTATGTCCTGAGGAAAGCAGTAAGTCACTACTGTCTGTGGACGCACTGTCATGGAGTGGTAGCATAGATTTGTTTGTTCATTTTATCCTCGATGCTTTGAGGCTTTCTAGTCATTCTGTGCTTGTATTTTTATGTTGACTTAATTATATAAACTTCCTCTAATAGGAGACTAAGTATGCCTTTTTTTGCTGTAACCCTGAGGTCCTCTGCAAGGGATTGTGCACTGACTGCAAATGATCTCAGACATCATGACCCTGGAGTGACCACCCAGCTACAGTTGTCTGAAGAGCTCTTGGACCTTGAGAGCAGACACATGAATTGCAACTTCAACTGGTCGTTGTTTCTGCAAGTTCAGTCTGGCAAAAGTTTATACTGAAGCTTTTACTAAAAAAGTTTTTCAGGTTTTTGTTGGGGAGCCTGAAGAAAAACTACTTTGGTTGCAAAACAAAGACTTCCAGGTTTGGGTTGCAGTTTTAAGTGCCCAGCTCCTAAAAAATGTAATTGCTTTTGGCTTTGAAAAACTGGAAACCCCAAAAAAATATTTTTGTTTGACATATTCCTCCAAAGTTTAACATTAATGTCTTCTGGAAATGGTAGTTATACCCACAAAAATGTGCCAGTTTTGGTATCTTCTGTTGTTGTTGTTGTAATTGAATTAAAATCCTGGAAGAGCTTTACTCCCTATTTTTTTATGGTCCTTCCTCTGGATGAATTTCTTCTTTTTTGCAGTTAACATCCACACATACAGTTAAGTTCTGATACAAAAATATCATATGGCACCAGTGCATCTGGTTTAGTTATTGACTTAACACCAAGCTGGAAAATGCCAGCTTATGATTTGTACCCTCCAGACACACAATACTGGTGACAGGTATTTGTAGTTGGTTACACTTTTTTCATCGATTAATTTTCTGTTGCTCAATTAGAAACTATCCAGTAACCTGAGCAGGTTTGAAATGCGAAGCCAGTGTGGATTTTCCATCAGTGCCATTCCCTAGAAGGCTGTAAGATTTTCAGATTACGGTGGCCTGAGGTTGGGGTACTTCCAAAACCGAAAAGCAAAAACAGGCCAGGCAAGTTCTGAACTTCTGGAGCTGTTTCCCAGCCTGTGTCTCACACCTTCCTTGATTGTAAATAAATTCTTCTGTCTTATCTGCTTTCTAGAAACTTTCCCCAACATGAAAAGCCATGGAGTATTAGTGAACACTGATTTATGGGGCATTAGCACATGCAGCATATGTTTCTCTAACCCCAGAGAAAGTCTGGCTCTGCAGTGCTTGGAAATGGTCTTTAAGAGCCCAAGGCGGAGTGTTGCACACATCAACGTGTGCTCTCTGCGGGTGAAATTCAGCTCTCTGTAGGGAGATACCACAATGCTGAGGCAGTTGTTAAATTCTGTTCAAATGCCATCCTGAAGCCTTTATTGATACATTAGAGTGCTGATCAGAAGTCACGTACCTTGGCACTGGCTTGGTGTTGGGACTAAATCAACATCAGCTTTGATCGCCGATGGTTTAAGAAGCCATTTCCTTATCTGCCTTTGTGAAAATAAAGTGATGCGCAATGGGAGACATACAAATAATCAGAACTCCCACAGGGGGAGAAGAGGTGGAGAACAAGCTTCCAACAACCAGCAGAAAAGGTTACCTTAAACGCTTCTTGATGATGGAGCCTGCTGTGTTTATGAAGGATGAGGCAGGATGCGTTGGCTTGTAACAGCAGGGGATTGGAATTGTCGACCAGGGATGGCCCTCCCGGCCCTTCTCCTACTGTGAGCCGGCTGAGGCATTACAATTAAACTCAGCACAACAGCTGTAAGTAGGGTGAGCTGTAAAAATACAGTCAGGTGCAACTCTATCAATGAAATAATAACAGTGGCCAGCGTAGTGTAAAGAAAGCAGGGAGCAGAATAGAGGATTGCTGCACAGTAGGAGAGAGCAAGCCAGGAGGCCAGTTTCTGGACACAGACAGGTATCTTGTGATGCACCGTGTTCAGAAATCAATTGTTCCATGAAGCTTAATTATTGCGTCAAAGAAAAAGAAAACGATCATTTTGAGTTCAAATGTCTGCTGTCTCAGCGAGGTTTGCAATTCCTTTCCTAGAGCTGAAATGATATCAGCTGAAAGGGCTGAACTATATACAAGATCAAATAAAAGATAAAAAGACAGATTCGTCTCCAGTGAAAGGTCAGTGAAATTTGTCACACAGTTCCAACTACTTTATTTCTTTAGAAATCCTCCAAAAACAGCCTCTCTGTGTTATTTCCAGTCTGCCCACTGCTTCCTCTCATCTTTATAGTACAAGATCTTTAGAAATCCTCCAAAAACAGCCTCTCCGTGTTATTTCCAGTCTGCCCACCGCTTCCTCTCATCTTTATAGTACAAGGATGACCCTCCTGCCTTCCAGACTTTGCTGAAGTTTATCGTCATCTAATTAAATACTGCATCGTGCAGCTCTTAGCACTAAAAAAAAAATCAGCCCATCTGTTTTTTTTCCCTCTCAATAAGAAGTGTCGTCAGGGGAGATAGCATGTCTATGTTCCATCTGTTTTTTTTCCCTCTCAATAAGAAATGTCGTCAGGGGAGATAGCACGTCTATGTCGTGAAGGGTGGGGGCAGGCAGTAAATCCCATCCGTAATGAAAGCCATCTTCTGTATTTCCTCTTTTTATTCCTGATAATAGCTGTACCCACACTTGCCTTTTGTTACTCTCCTATCTTAAGCACCCTCCAGACCTTAGAAACATCAGGGTCAGGGCTGAAGACATTATTCTGGAGTTTGACTGATGGTAGATCGGTGGGGATGGAACTTGCTACCTGACTGGTGACTAGCTTGTCACTCGCTGCCACTGAGGACATGGCACGTTGCCTTTTCCTTTGGTCCTTTTCCACCATTTGTCTTTCCTCCCTGCAGTTTCAATGCAAATGAAGCCAGCAGAGGGGCTGGGTTCTGGCCACCTCCTGGTTTGTGAGCCTCACCTGCTGCTGTGTCAATGTCACCCAAGGCTGGAAGCAGTGGCTGATGTCTTCTGCTAATGCACTGACTCTGCACCATGAGTGTTGAAGCACAGACTTTTCCTGAACTAGCTCAGCAGAATGTGGAGTGGGGTGAAATAGGCTCCTGAGGTCCCCACCACTGGCAGATCTCGTCCATCAGTTAGCTGGGGACTGAGGCTCAGACTGAGAAGAGCTGAGGACAGGATGGGCACAGGTAGATGGACAGCTCCAGCTCAGAGTCAGGCTGGGGGGAAGCCTGCCCACCTCCCCAGCGATGGCAGGGCTAACAGGGAGCAGAGTTAGCAAATGTCCCTTGAAATAGCCAGCTGAAGATCTATCTGATTCTGCAGAGCCACCTCCAGTGTGGCTGGTCCATGGTAGACTGGAGGCATCTAATACTTCTTCAGACCTTCTACGGCAACAGAAAGAGCAAAGTAGCTCCCTGGTGAAATATCACAGCTAGGTTTTTGGTGATGCAGACTTGGTTTCCCTCATGTGCACAGAAGCATGAGAAAGGCAGGGGGTCAGAGGAGCTACAAGTGACCTGGGTAGTGAGAATGAAATACCAAGGAAGGTGGACAAACCCAGAGCAGACAAACCACATCTGAGGACAGACTAATGGCTTCCATTTAATGAAGTGCATCTCAGATTTGAATGATCAACACTCATGGACTAAGCAGAGGAATTCACCTTCCAGTGGGTTCAGAGTGCAATGTCCCCTCCTCAAGAACCGAAGGTGAAAGGGAGGTCTTGCACATGGAGATGGCCTGTCCAGCAAGCCAACCTGATTTCTGACTGGCATGGGGAGAAGGCAGCTTTTTGTTCTCTCTGCTAGCATTCGCTTTAGGTTCTTGTCAAAACAAGACACCCTTTTGAAGTGCAGCACACAATGTTTTGTTTGGCTGCTAGCAACTTGTTCATCAGAAGAAACTACACATCCTTGGTCAATGCTCTAAGAAATCCTCTCCTGTAACAGCAGTGAGCTACAAAGCCCACCCTGCCCACCAGACACCACCAGAAAGAAAATAACCAAACACACCACCCTTCTGACAAAATGTTATCAGAAACCCACTTGCGAGAAGCTGGGCAGCAAGTTCCCAGTGTCAACTTATTGGGGAACAAGAGGCAGAAAAGGTCTCCTGCATTAGGAAAAAGTAATTGTCCACATGGTCCAATACCCAATCTACAGCTAACAATAGTGGATGTTTGAAGGGAAGGTGTAAGCTCCTTCCTAATTCACCTAAATACCATGGCAGGAGGGATAACTGTCCCTTTCATGGCTGATTATCTCATGCCCTGGAGCTGGGCATTGATAGCGCTTGTGATTTCATCCTGGCTAGCCTGGGCTTTGAAGCCACATGTATCGCTAGTGTTAAGTATTGTAACTGCAGATGCTATTATTCATGCTTTGTTAAGACATGGTCCATTCTCTGAGTTACAGCAAGGGTAAATTTAATCCCACGTCTATCACACGTTCCATCTAAACTGCCTGCCTCAATAGCATCCTGCGACGCTGAGCCCTCTACAAGTACATTATGCATTGTCAGAAAAAGTGTTTCCTTTTATCCTTTCAAGTCTGTCTTCTCCTAATGAAGAGTCTCTTGGTCTTGTTTTACGGGAAAGGGAAGCAGGAGTGCTGGCTGCCGTTACTGTGTACTCCTGTTTCCTCTCCTCGTGCTCTCAACCAAGTTTAATTGCCCTGACAATATTTTCTCCTTATATCAAACCTCTTCTTTCCTTCACGCCTCCTGCATTTTTGTGGCTCTCTGCATAGGCATATTCTATTACCACAGCTCATTTCTCTTAGGAGCGAGGTGATTATTGGTCCAGACACATCCAAGCCTTTCATACTGGAGGTCGTCTGAGGTCCCTGCACTGACTTAGCAGCTGCCTTGTATCCCACCATGAGCTGCCTGTTTGTCTCTCCACCACCTGATGCAGCTGGTTCTAACCTCACCTGGGAGCTCCTTGAGGACAGAGCCTGTCCTCTACCAAGCACGTGTCCCACACTTTGCCCCGTGGAGCACATCATGGGTCCCACAGCAGAGGCTGAGTGGATTCACTCACCAACGTAACAGAGGCAAAGACAGCTCTATAATAGGCAGCGCATCCTCTTCACATAAGCAAAACCACTGGCAAATACAATAGGAACAGGAAGAAGCTTGTTGAATGAAGCTGCCTTTTACTCAATATCAATTATGCTGGCACCAATGCAAATAACGTTTTCTTCATTAAGTTCTAAGCACTTCCAGTTGTCTCTCATCCTATTTTCCTGGTCAGTTTTTTTATAACCAACAATTGCTCTGTTTCGAAAGAGAGCAATTGAAATGATTCCTTCCCAGATATATGGAACTAATTCTGCAAGTGCGTGTTCATGAATAGACCTGAACAATTATTATTTTCCCAGAGAATAATACATTCTCTGCAAATGTCATTTAGTTGTCCTGAAAGTATTCACACATTATTAGTACTGCATTTCCTGAATGATGCTAGCTAGGAAGGAAAAAAAAAAAAAATGGGATTAGCTTCACAAATCTGCAAGAGGAGGTAGTGCTCTTCAAATTACACCACTGCGTCTAGACTCAGGACTGTAGGATACCCAGGTTAAACCCTCACCCAGCAAAGGAAGATGCAGCCCTGCCTCTTGGCTGCCTGGGGTGTGTCTGTGGGCAGCAGGACACAGAGGATGTCCCCAGGGTGTGAGCATGGCTCTCAGTCTCTCCTCTCCTTTGGGTTCTTCTGACATAAAGCTCCCACGAGGAAGGGAACGTGTACATCTCATCCCCTGGGACAGTACCCTAAGCCAGCAGGATGGAGAGGGATGTCTTCTGGCCCAATCTGTATTTAAACAAGAAAATCTTCCCCAGGAAAGGTGGAGAGGTGGAGAGTAGCCTGGCCCAGAATCCCTTAGAGACTGGGACTCCTGGGCGGGGGGGTGTCGGAGCCCCATGCTGAGGGCAGCTGCTTTACTCCAGGCAGGGACTTGAGCCTAACCCAGCCCAGCACCAGGCTGCAGAGCCCTGGGAGATGGGTATCTGCTATTGCCCCTTCTATAACAGATACAAGGCTGCGATGGCAGTAACTGCTCCTTCCTCATGCAGTTGCATAACCCGTTCCCTCTTTGCCTTTGTTCGCATGTGTCCATAGCTAAGCATTTCATTTTGGATCTCATGGAACATTTTGTGTCAACTGAAAACAATAAGACTGATCCCCCTCCTCCGCCTGTGAGTTAAACCCCAAAAAATTTACATTTGTTTCTCTCTGAATCTAAATTTATTTTCCAGTGAGGCTGCCAAGCTAAAAATCATTTCTTCATGCAGCTCCAGAGATGAAAGAAATGCATCCTCTCCCATATCTACCTGATTCCCAGTGAGAAAAAGGGCAAGAGGCCCCCAAAGCAGCACAGCCTGGCTTAGCAGGAAAAGCTGTTGCTGACGTCTGCACAACAGGCATGAAACAGAATTTCAGGTATGTTGCAGCAAACAATGTGTGGCCTTTTGGAGCAGGATTTTGCTGCAGAATCCAAGGGGGCTGGCTGATTTTGTAGTCAGTACAGCTGGGAGGATGGAGACAATGTGGGACTAGATTGAAAAATGAGGATTTACAGGAAGGGCAGCACCTCTTTCCTCTTGCTCTGCTGAACTGCAATAGGAGATCCCAATGCCATCTCCACTTTCTTCTTCCACCACAGTGACATAAGATCCTTCGAGAGGCACCTGTGAGGGTAATCCATTAAGTTTATTCCCGAGTTCTTTTGATCAGGCATGCAAGGGATGCTGCACCCCTCTGTGAACATGCTGGGCTATGCCATCCTGAGATTTTTATTATACCTTTTGGCTAGCAGATGCAATCTTTGCAACCAGAAGCCATTTTTTTACTTTTCAGGGCAGGGCTGCACTTTGCAGAGGAGGAGGAAGGACTGCCAAAGCAATGCATTAAACTGGCTGAAGGGATAACGCTCTAAACCAAAGGGCAGCCACAATTACTTTCCCTGTTCTAATCAACGCCCCCGACGTGGGACATCAAAGCAGGGCAAACCGAGCGCAGAATTCAACACGTCCCTGAACTCAAGGCTGCGTGACAGGGACAGCATAGAAATATCCTGATTGTATTTCACAACCTGGCAAATCTCAGACCCGCCCTCAGAGGAAGACTGACCCTGAAGGCAGGAAGATGTGGTGGGACACACTGTTCTGTGTAACTCCA
>NW_010127970.1:31758-59328 GCF_000699245.1 Pterocles gutturalis | reverse complement strand
TTCCTGCTTTCATGTGGCACACTCTCTTGTCAAATCTCCAGTAAAGATGATAAAAGCTTTGAGAGTGGGACACAGTTTTTTTTGGTGAGTATCCCCATGGGAGAGCCAAAAGCCGATGGCAGGAGGGACTGGAGAGCGAGGATGAGTGGGAGTAGTCTTCCTTGTCAGTGTTGGTGGAAATAAGCTCTGACCCCATCACTGAATGGGAGAGCTTGGAAATAAGCTTGTTCCATTGACATGGCTCAGAGGGATTATCTCCTCCTTGACCTTACAACCCTACGGCTGATGAGCTTACCAGGTGCTTTTATCTAGCACCAGCTGACATCGCCGAGGGGTTTTGTCAGATCTGCCGCTGTTGAGCAGAATACCGTCGGATGGATTCTCCATGCCCATTCTGTTTTATAAATGACCTGGACAATGAGGCTTTCACACCAGGCAATGGGGCTTTCAGGCTGAGAGTTGGGGAGGAGGGCCGAATGAACCCACACTCCCAGTCCGATCTGGTGTCCAACAGGAGCATGGATCCCAGCAGCTGAAAGGAGAGCTGAACCTTCCAATTTAGTCACAACCACCTACTATAACTACATATGAGGGGTCTAAACATGAGCAAATATAACAGCCATTCAAATTTAATTGCAGTGCTCATGAACGGAGATGTGGCTGTAGTCAGTCTAGCTCTAACATCCACCACGAGTGCTTCCAAAGCAAAGGATGGGCTGTCAGAGCATCCGAAAAATGAGGACTGGTCACACTAAGCCACCTATCATGCTGCGTTAAGAAGCCTTCCTGAAGGTCCCAGGTGTAGAGCACTGAAGGTGCATTTTTCTGTGTCTGTGTGGTCAGCAGAGACCATGCCTGGGCCAAAGAAAAGGTAGATCTGAACACACAGTAGCTAACTTCTTGGACCCCAGCGTAGTTCAGGCAAACCTCTCTTAACCTCTGCCTCAACCTCTCCTGCCCACATCAATAATAACAGTAAATAACTATGATACAACCAAACCATGGGTGATCTGCTTCCTTATAATTCATCACAGCAGAAGGTCTGTTCTCTTTCCAATATTACACACATAGTGGAGAAGGGAACCCCATTCCCTGGCCAGAGTGGGTTTAGACCATAAGTCAAGATACATCCAAAGCCTGTTGCTGTTTGGGGGTGACACATGCCTGTACATATCGCATCCACATAGCCAGCATTGCCCTTTGAACGCTGCAGGTGTGATTTCACCCCGATGGGTTAGTTCAGTCTTTTAAGACACCCTTCCATCATAGAGGCAACTCCTAACCCTGCTACTGAATCCTGATGAAAGTGTATTATTAACACAGACAAGGTTGCACAGTTACTTCTTTCATTACAGTAAATGTAGGGCCGGCAGCACATTGTGCTGAACAGACAGCCCCAGCGCCATAAGAAGTCCTCGGTATCTCCAGGAGTGCCACAACACGAGCAGGGGCAGCGTTTGCTTCCACTACAGCGACCTGTCAAGTTGCCTCAGCCTCGGCTCAGCAGAGTCACTTTCAGGAACAAGGAGATAATTCAGCCATGATGACCCCATCCGGCTCTCCCGTTCTTTGCTAAGCCTCCCAACAAGGGTACCAATTAGTGCCAAGTGTGACGGGGGGGATTTTGCAGGGCAGGCACCTGGGAGCTGAGCTGAGCTGGGGAGCGCTGGTGGCTGTCAGCACTGCATCGGGAGGTGCTTCCCCTCCGTGCTCGCAGGGTCAGGGTTATGGGGTGATTTCTGGGGAAAACCCCGCGGCAGCAGGAGGTGCAGGGAGGGCTCCAACTGACGGCATTTTTCCTCCAGGCTGGTACTGAGCTCCCGCTCTCTTATTGTGTCTGAGACACTTCATTTCAGATAAAAATCAGTCTCAGATCACTTTGCTGTCACAAAGGGTCCCATAGAATATTTATGGCCTATTTTGGGGAAGAATAAGATGGTAGCTCTTACATCCTCGCCACATGTCCCTCTCATCTCTCAAATCTTCTCTGTGCTGTTTGATTTGGATAATGGGGCATTCACAACGTGCTTTCCATTATTATATGCTGCTGTCCAGCTGTTCAGTGTCAGGCTTTGCTTCAGGCTTCTTTTCTCTCCAGGCGTGTGTCTTTCTTTGCACATTTGATTCACTGATGTGCAGCGTATGCTCCGGGGCAGCTCTCTTTCACGGGCAAGCACCAGACTAATAGATGATCTCAGGAATGATCAGATCAATTCATTAACCTTCTGAATAAAGTTCTCTATTGATACAGCCCCTCTTATCAGGGAAGCCTTGGCTATTATTTATTCCACAAAGTGGAAACACTCCTCTCCCCCTCTCCCACCCTGCCAAGGTTACAGCCTTACGTCAACCCCTGCTGCGGTGACCTTGAGGGTACTAACCCTTTGGAAGCGCCGGGCTTCTCCCCATCGGAGCGTGCACGGGCAGGACTCCCACGTTACGTGGTGATCTGCACGTCTCACTGTGCTTTGCATAGACGGGGCACTTAGCATATATTTGCATGCGGGCTATCAGTCTGCTCTTGCTGTAGCATCAGCAAGATGTTTGGCGTCAGAGCAGCCGTACCTCAGTGATTATCAGTAAGTGGGTTTGTAAGCCTGTGGCTGAAAAAGTTTGGGTTTGTCAATAAGGGAGAGTTGGAAACAGGTTGCCCAAAGAGTTTCCATCCATCATGGGAGATGTTTAAGAGACAGAATTGACATGGCCCTGAACAGCTTGCTCTAGCTGACCTGCTGTAGCAGGTGGGTTGCACTGGACGATAGATTAGACGCTCTCCAGAGGTGCCTGCCCAACTCAACCACGCTGTAGGTGTGTGATTCTGCGACCTTGCCGAGCGTGTTTTCAGGTGAGGAGAACTACAGGCAGCAGAACAAAGGGAAGTTAGGGGATTGGAAAGGGCAAAGCAGCGCCAGTTCAGCAGTGAAAGCACATCCTCTGGAGGCAGGAGACTACAGCACATAGCCAGAAAGCCCAGGGCGATGTTCTTGTAGGGCCTGGAGACACGTACGTTTGCAACCCAGCCCCGTCTGCCCATCTCTCCTCTTCAAATCTGTCAGCATAATATCTCACAAAAGGCTACAAATTTTTCCCTTCCCTTATTGTAATTACTTGGATTAGCACCATGATATGTGAGAGACACACAAGGTTTTGTTCTGTGCCTGTTTGTTCTTCTGTTTATTCAGTACATGAAGCCCATCAGCTAGATCATCATTCACTGTGATCTTTCTTCTTCCTATTACTCTAATGATCTCCAAATGTCATTTTGAACATTTTAGTCATAGTTGACAGCTGTAAGGCTCCCAGAAAGTTCTTGGCATTTTTCAACTAGCAAAAGCTAGCAGTGTCCCATCTTCCCCTTTATCCTCTTGGATAAAGGATAGAGTGTGTATCACAACTCTCTTCTCCTGGCAGGTTCACCTCCCTGCTCCCGAGGTCTGCATGGTTGTTGGCGGAGGGACGCCCGTTCTCATTGCCGCCCTTCTGGGGAAAGAATGAGGACAATTGTATTTTTGCATGGTATTTTAATAAAGCACAATCTTTCTCTGGTTTTTCTTTTTCTTTTTTTTTTCTTTTTTTTCCCCTTGCCATAATTTTAGCATGAAAAAGGAAGTCTGTCTGCCCAGGTGGAAATGAATTTCACTGAAGCAAGCCATTTTTATGGTGCAAAAGGTAACATTTCTGGTCACATTAGCCAGGTTTTACCTGCTATATTTTCATGGAAATTTCCTCAGGAAATTACATTTCCCTAGTTTGTTTTGCTATGGAAAGCTACTGGTAGCACCTGTCAAAGAAAATGGTAAGTACCCACAAATATTGTCATTTTCAAAGGCAAATATTTGCAGATCATAAAGTAAAGGCATGGAGTGAAGCCATCCCTTTGGAAGAGTTCCCGTTGGCTAAGGCGCTGCTGCTAGTGAAGTGCCACTGCTCACACTTTTTCTTTATATCGTGGCACACCTATTTTTCACAGAATCATAGAATAATTTTCCTTCCTTCACATTATTGTTACTGTAGTAACTGCAATCCCAAGACAAGTGCAGGGCCCTACCTGTTACACATCGTACAAATGTGGGTAAACTCACTTTTTGTCAGCTCTAATATTTCTGTTCACTTCCCCTTGGATAGGGAATGTTTGAGGTCGTGCTTCATTTCCGCTCTGAGTTTTTTTATCTTTGAAATAACAAATTATAACCCACCCACCCCCAGACCAGAAGCGGTATTTGCCTTGAGGTTTCAAAGTTCATCATCTAGAGCAGCCTTCTCCCTTTCACACCCCCTGCACCTTTCAAGGAAAGAAGTGATCCTTGAGCAAGAGCCTGATTTCAGCGCCTACAAATAGGAAATATTGTGGAAGTCAACAATCCATCATTGCCAGTTGACCACCCAAACACCAGGTATCGGGTCTGTCGGCGTACTTGAGGAGCTCAGCACGCTGACATCCCAGAACACATCCAAACCCCCCATTCCACGGGAATCAGCCCTCCATTCCACGTGAACACACCTCAGCAGTCCCCCATCCCATGGGAACACAGCCTCCAAGGCAAACTAGCAAAGCTAGCAGGAACTTTCTCAGTTGCTTTAAGAGCCATATAGTCTATACAGGGATGGATTCAAGCAGCTGGTGGATGCAGACTCACCATAAAGTCCCTCACAAGTGTCCATAACTTGAAATTTATGGTCCTTGTGTGAGAAGACAAAGACCCATCTTGTACCAAGGCTTGTGTGATTGCGGCAGGGAGAGGGATTTGGGGAGGCAGGAGGGGAGAGGCTCCTCTGTCAGGGTCCTGTAGGACAGCTGGGTAGTATCCCCTCTGAGAAGCGGCAAAACTCCTTCACAAGCCTGCCTGCTTTCTCCTGGGCAGCCATCAGGTCCCTGCCAAGACAGGAAGAACACAGGCTGTGTGTCTTGGATCCGAGGGATTATTTTTTTAAATCTAGCTGCTATGGTCCCATGTGTTTTTACTGTGATACCGTGCAAGTACACAAGCTCTGGGCAGGAATTTGTCCAGGAACACAAGGTGGAAAACCTCAATGTTTCTGAGAAGATATGCAGGGGTTATCATTATATGAGGGACACTCCCTTCAGGGTTGTCATGGTAAGGATAACATACGCCTGTAAACACCATAGGCTAAACATCTCTGCATGAAATTAAAGGGCTGTGCATTATCTAGTGAAGAACAGCTGAGAAATTCAGCTGGGTTGGCAAAGAATGGCGTTCAAATTCTGAGCTCCAGCCTTAATCCTCCCTTTTGGATGGGCAGCTGAAGTCTTTCAGGATGGTATTGGAATCCAAAAACATAAGAGAGATAAAACTGTGCCTGAAGAGAGCTATTTCTGGCTGCTGCAGTGCTTGTGAACTCACATCCAGAGCAGAGGTAGGGAGCACAGAACCCATGGAGCACCTGGAGGTGATGGTGCCAGGGTTTCAAGGGTACAATTGACATACGCAGGTGAGGATGCTTCGTGTAGGAGAGAGGTTGGCACACTCCTTGCAGCCTGAAGGGCATTTGAAAGGCGGTGTCACCAGCTAGCCTGAAATAACTGTACCCCGTGTCAGTTTCCATGGGAAATCAAGTGGCTATGAGGGAGGCTTGAGGTAAGGGCAGTCTCTGTTTATTGAGTAGCACTGATGTGGGGCCACACCTTTAGAAGTACAGTCCCACTGAGGTCTGAGCTGAAGCTGGGACCAGTGGTGATCTCTAAACTCTTCAGCTTACTACCCACGCAGACACTTCAGAAGATGTTAACGCTTTCAACCCTTTCACCAGCACCATGACAAGCCATCTCGTCTTTGCAGTGTAGGAGCATGTGGCAAATCCAGCCATTCTGGGAATAACTGGCCAACTTCTCCATTAGAAATACATTTACCTTTTCTCCTGCTACTGTGGGAAAGCAACACCTTTGTCCTAGGAGTTATGGGAAAAAAACCCTAGTAAACAACACTTTAATAAGAGTACGAGAAGACACTTTTGTCAGTGTTGGGGCATTTGCTACAGCAGCATTTACTATTAGCTTAGTAAGATTAAAAGGGATCAGACAAGTTATGTGAGTAAGAACTCAACATAAAGTTCTTTAGTGCTTTAGTCCTGCCTCAGGCGTGAGGCGGCTGGGGTCCACAGAGATGCCTTTCCCTTTCTCCTGTCCCTGGTCCTACAAACTGCCGTGACACCCAAGTGTGGGGAGGGAGGAACAGAGCTAATGATTGCTGCCAGGCACAGGGATGCCATAGGCTGTGTGCTTCCTCCAGGCTAGTCATCCCTCTGATTTCCAAGAGAAGGGGAGTTTGAGAGGATCCCCAATGAGCCTGTGCAGGGAGACATCCTTCCTCCTCCCCTCCCTGAGCTGGCTGCAGGCACATCTGCCCCGCTGCGATATGCACATTTCAGATTGTCTGACCTTCTGCAGTCTGGTTGTTTTGGCTGTGCAGCCTTGGTTTATATTTGGTCTGGGCTGGTTTTTGCTTTGCAGATCAGGTGGGAGGGTTTAACATTGTGTTTCTGGGGATTTGGGCATTTCTTCTCGCTCCCCCTCCCTCTCTCTCTTATTTCTCAATGATTTCTCTGGCTGGGTCAGGTTGATCTGTGTGGGATCCTGGCAGTGCACCAAGGTGGAGCATAAGCAGTGCTTGTAACACTGATTGCCTTGTATACTCAGTCACTGGGCTGCTTGGGAGCCAGAAAACCTTTTACAAAACAGCAGATCTGTCCCCATTGAGCACGCTTACAACAACTGAAATGAATACAAAGCTCATCACAGGCAGACCTCCACTTAGTCAGAAACTGTGCCGGGACACATCCAGCCATGCTGCAGCCTGCTCGCACTCATGGGAGATGAACAGCAATTGTATTAGCCTGTGCTGCTTCTTCCTACAGGTTATTTTGCATTAGCTGAACTTTGTAGACACGAAGCCATCCTCAGTCACACACAGAGGTCAAAGTGATCTTTGCAAAGTTTTCCCAGCCCTTATTTCCCCCTGCTTTCTAGCAATTCTGGTTTGCTGGGCTATGTCCTCTTCTAGACCTAGTGCTCCCACCAGCAGTGCCGGGTGATCCCGCAGTGTAGCGGGGCAGCTGGGCTATCACCTAAACCTGCTCGGTTCCTCTTAGCCAGGGCTGTCCTCAGGAGCAGGCTTCACAGAGGGAGCCTTTAAGTGGAGAAATACTTTTCCTTGGGACCCTCCCATCAGTTCTGTGTGCCATTGCCTGCTCCTTTCCTCGATGAGTGCTGCGCTCCTGCAGATTCCCCTGGAGCTTCTCCAAAGTATCCCCGAGGGAGCCAAGGCAGCAACATATAGCTGTGTCCACAGAGAGGTGGAGACCAAGGTCAGGAGAAAAGTGACTCTGTGTCTTGCAGCAAGAAGTTTCCCGGGTTAACCTGGCGCCGCTGCCCAAGGAGAGCCAGAGGGTGCTGGGGGCAGCGTGCCGAGAGCGGCTGCCTTTCCCAAAGGTTAAGCAGACGTAGGATGGAGCTTGCCAGGTGCTCCATGCATCCAAAAAGCCAGTTTCTAATTTGAGATATTTTCTAATGCCCACTGTACTCTGGGGAATGCAGCCCCAGCAGAAGGCACGAGCCAAGCATGGAGTTCTCCTACCTCCGTTCCCGGCAGAGAAAAAAGACATTGTGCTGGCCGGGAGCACCACGCCAGGGAGGAAGCAGCATGGCCAGGGCACAGCGAGCAGCCTGCAGCCAGCACCATGCACTCTCCAGGGCACCGTGGACGTGGTTGGAAGGGAACAGCGCTGCAGGGAGCCCTCTGCACGCCTCGTGATAGCTTCCACCCTGCATCTCACCCTTTCTCCCTACAGCCTTAACGGGTGAGAAGATGCTGTGCAGGAAATGGGGTCCCAGCAGCCCCCAGGGATAGGTGATATCGTTCCATCAGGCTGGCTGCAGCAGCGTTGTCGGACAGGCAACAGCATCGTGTGGCTTTCGTGCTCCCGTGGACTTAAAGCTTTTCCGGTTTAGAAGGAAATGCTCCAAGCTGGGCTATGCTTTCCCTCTGACACCCGAAACCCAGTGTTAGATTTATCAAGCTCGTAGGGCAGCCTTGTGAGATGTTTGCCAGGACATGAGGCTAATAATTTAATCAGGTGAATTCAGATGGGGTCCTGCAGCGGCTCAGGTTGCGTTATATAATGGGATCTACAGGAGACTCTGCCGGGCGATAGGCTGGATGCTGCACAGCCTCCTCCAGGACGGCTGTTAAAGACAAAGTCTGCCTCTATTTTGTACCCTGTCCAATGTCATGAAATTTCACAAGGGGAGAAATATGCCTTCCTTTCCATAAAACTGCGGCAGGGCTTTGAAAAATAAAATGGGTTGTTTTTATAACAGAAAATCTTGTGTGGTGGCTGCCCTCTGCCAAAGCAACAGCCAGACACGGGTGGAATTCAGGCTAAGAGACTGCAGACAGGTTTCCATCCAGCTTTGGAGAGGGTTTAGCAACGCAGCTGGCTGTTCTTCACCCCATAGATCTGCACAGACAGCAAAGTCTATTAGCACACGCTACCAGGGGCTTTGGGCACATAGTGGGGGGGGCTGGGTGACAACTGCTTCTCGCATCAGGTAGAGTATGAGGTCCCTTGGGCCCGCTGGTCAGTTATATCTCTGTATCACACGCTGGCTTGCCTGTTGTTCCTCGGTGTGTTTGCTCAGTGTCTGCACAGCACTCAGCGTGTTCATACCCTGCCGCCGCCTGGCACCGACCCTGTCACTGAAGCGATTGCTGCAGCGTGTGACCAAAGGCAACGCAACACACGGGATGTGACAGCATGAAAGATTTAAAAACTGTGGGGCGAGACCATGCCCCTTGAGGCAGCGCTCAGCCTTGCTTTGCAGCAGGCTGAGCATCACCCGGAGAGGGACCAGTGCGTGGGAATCGCAGTCCCTTGGGCCGTTGAGCCCTGCTCATCCTTCCCTTCCTTGCAAGCGCCTCGCTAATTCCCCACCGGTCACATCGAATTGCAGACCCAGCAGCCCTCGCAGATGAGTCAATCTCTAGGTGGGAATCCAGGGCTTGCGCTTAGGTTCACGCTGTTATTTTAGTTTGTGGTGTTTGCTTCTCGTTATGGTAAGCTCACAGGAATGTCAGCACCAAAATAGCACAGAATCACAAGGTTACCTGCTGAAGAACGAAGTAAACAAGAGGGATATTCTTTCTCTCTCCTCCTCTCTTTTCTTTTTTCTTTCTTTTTTTTGTTTATTCCCCCTAAAAGGAGGCATTTTGAGTACCTGCACTGAACTCCAGGGTGGAGATTTCAGGTTTGGAGTTTATGTGCATTTAAGTGGACACAAGAGGCAGTTCGGGCACGCCTGGCCCAACTCCCTCTGGGGAGATGTGCAGCCACGGTGCCGTGGGTCTGCAGCGGCTGTGGAGGTGCCGTTCCTGCTGGCTCAGCCTTGCCGAGCACGAAGGTTGGCTTCTGCCGGCTCTGGAGAGCAGCAGTGCCCTGGCAGGCATCAGCCCACCTCTGCCTGGAAACTGGGGCTGACACTGCAGGATGATCTAGCAGAGGATAAAGGCTCTTTGGGGGAAGCCCCACATTAGGGATGCCAGACTGGTGGCTCTGCTTCTGGTCCCCATTCCCCCAGGGCTTGTCCCAGAAGAGTGACAGGCAGGAGCAGCTCTGGAGCTTCACCTGCAGCAGAGAGCCCCTGGCCCTCTCTTGGAGGCACAAACAAGCAAATACAGCTTCTTCCCAGAACCATGTGGAGGTCTCCTGGGATCCCAGTGCACGGTCCAGGAGGGACTCAGAGCTGCACTTCTCTGTATTGACTCCCTGAGAAATGAGAGCAGGAAAAAAATCAGCACCTGGCAGACAGAGAGGGGCCAGGAGTGACTTCTCTGTTTCTAGGAAGGCAGTGCAGATGGTGGGAAATATTTCACCCCTGCAGTGGCAGTGGTGCTAACCTGGCACTAGGGCAACCTGGGTCCGGTTCCCTCCTCTCCTCCAGGTTCCCTGTGTGACCTTGAACTTCAGGCTTGTGCAGAGCCACCCTTGGTGTCCCGGCTGCAAACAGCCTCCACCTGCAAAAGGACAAGTGCATTCAGGACCAGAGGGGTGCTTGGTGACTTGGGGACCCTATTAGTATGCAAAGGGACCAGCGCCCTCCTTAGAGCCACAGCGGGATGCGGGAGGTCGGGGTAGAGCCACCACCTCTGCCACTGACTCTCCGTGACTTGGAAGAGAGGTTGCTAGGTCCCAGTTTCAGAAAGGGCACTTGGGAGGGAGGGTGGCACAGAAATCTGTGCCCCTTGGATCTCCATCTGCAAATTAACAGCTCATGGTGCCAGGCTGGGGATTGCGTTACGTTCCCACTTTGCCCCGAGGATGCCTGGGGCAGCAGTGGGGACAAACAGCGGGGGTCCCCTCAGAATAGAAACTCACACGGCCGAAGAGGACCGCTGCAGCAAACGCTTTCCAGCATTAGCTGCTCTCTTTGTCTTTCCCTTTTTCAAAAATAATCCAAATATTCACAAGACTGGTGAAAAATAAACCCAGGCTGCTCACCAAACCCAAATAGCCTGCATGTAACAAAAGCTGAAATGGCAGCTCGGCTGCTGTACCTGTTCGGGATGCGGTGGTTCTGTGGGATCACCCATGTGCCAGATAGTTAAGATAAGCAAGCAGTTGTGGCCCTTTATCCCTGTCTGGTATACTAACAACTGATAAAAATTCCACAGCGGTTTCACTGGCCATCCTACGCGGATGGCTCTGGGCTCCACGATGACATATTATGACAAAATTGGGGAGACTCCACATGTGAGATCCTGCAATAGTGGCTCTTTATCAGCAGGGAGGGAAAAGCACGTGGGGCACTGCTGTGGGAGGATGCCCTCAGGACATGTTTGCACTGTGCATCACACTAGAATCTTTGTTGGAGTCGGAAATAAACCTGCTGCTGAATTGGGCAGGGACGGGATCATTGGTGCTTGATTTGTGGCTGCCTGGTGCTGGATTCTTTCCCTCAACCCCTTGCTGTGCTGAGACCTGAAGATATTTCGGAAAGAAGACATCTGCTTCAAAATGTTGCCAATCACCATACTTGACCAGAGGCAACCGAAAGGTGGAGGCAGCTAACAGATGGATGGAACACAAGGGAATGGTAAAATGGTCAAGGATCGTGAAAGGAGCTGCAACCGCAGCAGATGCCACCTGCCCGAGGAATTGCCAGGCATGGGCAGGGTTATGTTCTTCTGTTAAATGCTACAGGGACGTCCCATGGGAGGGGGGTGACGCATATCTCTACGATGCTCACAGGTCTGAACCAGGCAATTCACAACCCAGTGTTTTTGTGCCTGCAATTATGCAGAAGGATGGAGATGACTCATGCGATACTGCAGGGCACTATACAACAGATGTCCTGGCCGAGCGTGCTGCAGGGAGATGCAGCTACCAGCAATAGCTGGGCAGGAGATTTTAGTGTGAGCCGGCTTTGCAAGGAGGAAGGTGTAGTTTCAACTGGAAGGGCTGTGGACCCCACAAGTGGGCAGATGAGGAAAGAAAAAGTTCATGTGGGCTCCAGGGTCTGCTGAAGAAGCATGTTGTGTCACGCCAGCTGATTCCTGGACTGCTACAGCTGTGGAGAAACCCCATAAAAATGTTGTAGGTGATCTTGAATTGCTTTAGAGAGATGCAGAAAGCCAGAGCAGATGGGGCAGGATGGAGACACAGTGTGTGCAGGGAAGATGAAGAGGAAACCAGTGACAGTGATGGTGGGAATGGAGCGGAGTTGCCTGCTAAAGTGCATTTTACACAGAGCCTGATGCTCTTTTGAGTTAGTCCATTGCAGAACTGGGATGAAAGCAGAAGAGAGATGCTCACATCCATTTTAACCACTGCCTCTCCCTTTTGGCTGAATACCTGAGCTCACAAGATGCCACAAAGGTCTCTTCACAACAGGATACCCATGCAAGCGACATGGAGAGATCTCACTCCTCTTCTTCAACAAGCCATTCTCCTTCCATGGTGTTTTGTTCCCTTGGTGGCAGGTGGGGAAAGGATTTCAGGGGGCCTGCAGAAGGAGGAGTGAGTGGGCGCTGGTACATGTCACCATGGAGGGTGCCACAGTCCTCTGCCACAAAAAGGTCTGGTTCTTCCAATTTTGCTCGATGAGGAAGAAACACTGCACCAAATCCTCTTCGATGGCTCTGCTCAGCAGGTCCATGGCCTTCAGGATGCCTGGGAACACAGGCTGCTGTCTGCCTGGGGCTTCCTAGCTGGGAGGCAGCTTCGGTGGCTTCAGACATGATCCGGTAGCATCTGTTTCCACACCCTTTCCTTCACAGATGGTGCTGCCGCAGGAATCCCAGAGTTCAAACTGACACCCAGCTGCTGGATGTGCCTGTGCAAGGCCAGGGCAGCCACAGCCAGGCAAAACAGAGGGAGGCCTCCTTTATTACAGTATATAAAAGCAAGGGATGTGTTTATGGAGGTCAGGAAGAGCTGGCTCAGAGCTTGAGATATTCTTCAAGGGGACAAGAGCCAGCTGCTATGGGAAGCAACCTCCATCTTGGTTCCCGGTTGCATGTCAGATCTAACAGCAACGGCCAAACAACAGTTGACAATGCTCACAGCACTAATAGCCTTGAGACATTGCACAAATGGTCACTCAATTAAGTATTTGCAGTAAAATCTGCCTGGGAAGCATTTTTTTTCCCCAAGTAGATGATATTTGGTCTATGTTGAAATTTTTCTTTCCTGTTTTAGAGTCTAGTTGTTCCCTCTTTGGCAAGTCACCACATGATTTCCAGGCAAGGAATGCTTGATAGAGACATTCATTTTTAGGACTAAAGTGGTTCTTATCATCACTAAACACCTGAAGCTCCCCATAGTTTCCATTTTTATCTGAGTCTTGGACAACCTTAGCACAGCTTCAAGCTTTTGCCCGGAGTCAGAGTTTAAAGGTCAGAGAAAACCTTTGCAGTAATCTTGAGAGCGAGTCTATGTAACACTGGATTTCCCATTAAAATTTCCCTTATTTGCTCCATACACAAATCAGCTTTATGTACCTTGTAGGAGTGTAACGCATTCAGAAAGCCCTCCAAGATCCAGAGGAGAACAAAGCGCAGGTACTATTATCAGAGAGCAAAGAGTAGAGCTCCATAAGCAGGCGTCACGCTGAGCAGGAGGTTTTAAATAGTTTCCTCTGAGACAATTTTGGCTCCTTCTGTTACACGGTTTTACTCAAGTGTTCCACAAATTATCTCATGAAGGAAGCAAATATCGCAAGAACAATATACCTCGTATGTCTTGCAGGGGTTGAAAACCGTCGCGTGGAAAGAGCAGCCTCAGCTCCCTGAACAAGTTAATCAGAAAGGCAAGGCTCAGAGAGGGAAATCCTCTCGGACTTTGTTATGGAAATGTGATACAGTTTGACATTTTAATTGCGATTCTCCCCTTATTATCTGGCACACGTTCATAGTGCCCAAGATGTTGTTTAGTGAATCCAGCTGCCTCCTCCACTCCGTTTGAAGTCCGGTGACTCCGCGTGATAGGGGAGTGTGAGAGTCAATGTGATTTGTGTATGAGGAAACATAAATATGTCACAGCAGTTTAGTCTTATAGGTCTGCAGAGTTTATACTCGCAAAATCTGTTGTGCCCTTGTTTACACACCCAGATCCAAAGGCCTGACACACCCTCACTCTAGCTCAAAACTTTCATCATTTCTGCCTTCTCTCTAATGAGGCCATTGCAAAGCATGTGGATGATGTTTGACCACAGTTTAATCTATCCAGGAAAAAGTGCTCTTAAATGTTAAGAAGAGCTTTAACCAAAGTGGATTCTTTGTCATTAGCTGAGACGAGCACACGTGAGGTTCCGCTGCTACACGTACAAACTCCTAGGCACGGGCTTCCCCATGTGCCAAAAACTAGTTCATGCCACAAAAAAAATTCAAAGCTTGCAGACACGTGAAGGTTTGCACACCCTGAGCACAGACACCTGAGTACAGAGATGCAGCTATGCTTAAGCGCCAAAAAATGTGCCTGTTCTTCCCAGAACTAACTTCTGCCAGCCAGAAGAGTTGAGATAAACTCGTCGTGTTTGATGCTGGTCTTCACGTGAACTTCACCACTGCTGCCAGCCACAGGGGAAGATGGGCATGAAACCATCAGATGCTTTTATGTAGCAGGGGAATGGAAAGCTTCACCATGAGGCATATTAAAAAACAAACCGTAGGAAGCACAGGGGTCTAATTTAAGGGATGAGACTTATGGGAACACACTATTAGAAGCAGGCATCCTAGTATCCAAGAGTCTCCTTTAAATCCCAGGTTGCAAAATCCGTGCACTGGAAGATGAGAGATGGTAACAACCTCCTTTTAAATCCCAGGTTGCAAAATCCGTGCACCGGAAAATGAGAGATGGTAACAACCTCCCTTTGGATAGGAGGTTCTTTGAGAGGAGCAACTGTGTGAATAAAAAGACTCAGCCTAACTCACGTTTGGGGTTCAGCTGTCTCTCTGAAGGCACTAAGCTTGCACTGTGCCCTCCACAGAGCTAGGGAAAAAAACGATTTTGTAAATAATTTTGCTAGAATAAATTATCTAGCTAAGGCTACCACAAAAAGACTTGATGACCTTCCTAACCTCAGGTCCAAGCCTTTCTCCAGCACTGGGAGAGCAGGGAAGAGTGTTGGCAGGACACATTTGAAAAGCCTGGGCAGAGCTGAGATCCCTGTTACTGGAGCTTTATGGAGAGGAGTCATCCAGGGAACACCCAGTTCTGCATCAGAGATAAATGCATCCTTTCACTCTAATTTGGAGGCTGAGCCTTTAAAGCTCTCCTGCTTCTAACCTTTACTTCTGTAGCCCTGGTGAGTGAGACGAGGTGATAAGGATCCATAAGTGAGTCACAGTTTGAGGAACAGGAGTCAAAGTCACATTCTGTTCTGGATGCCCAGAAACCTTTACAAGTAGTAACACAATCACTCCAGGGGAAGTGTCAGCTGATGGGGGGAACCAAATCACTGGAGCTTTGCCTTCTCAGCCACACGAAAGATAGCTCTTTGGTACTGAACATCTCAAAACTACTTTTAAACTGTATCCAATTATTGAAGAGCAGATTTAGAAAAAGCACCGAAAGGGGACTTAGACGTCCAGCTCATGATTTCCAGGGGATCTGAACACATGCTTTCATGTAGCGGTCTTTCCTGCTTCATTTCCCAGTAAGGTAGGGTTCTTCCCTACCTTACATACAGCTTGGATATAGTGTCTAATGATACCATACGATGATATGGTTCACGTGGGGATTGGGTACAAGGGCAGATTGCTCTTCTCATTACTTCTTTAACATTCATTCATTAGTTAACTGCAAGGTGACACGATCCCCAGGTACATGAATACAGGCTCCCAATTGCACAATCATTGCCGATTGATGCAATAGAAATGGCGTGCTTTGTGCTAGCACCACCGTGTCCTTGTCACCAGTACGTGGCATGGCACTTCTCCACCTGGTAACCAGCTAAGCTAGGGAGACAGTTTTGGCAGGAGGTGAAGAATAAGCAGGTGTGGGTAAAGTAACCCTTAGGGAGCGTTTCAAAGGGACTCACAAGGTTTCATCCCATCTGTGGTGGCTTAGTGAGACACAGTAACCTCATTGCCCAGCTCTTAAACATTATTTCTTACTTAAGTCCAGAGTCTTGGCACAGGGAGCTGCTCAGTGGCCAATGCCAGGCTGAAGCCAGGGGTTTAGTGATAAGGGAACAGGGGAATGAAGCCAATACTTATTTTTGTCTCTAAAGCATTCACCTGACCCTGCAGCATTGCTCTGTCAGGGCTTACTTGTCCTCACACCAAATGTCCAAATCATGTGAAAGTGGGAGGCCATTCAGGAACCCTTTGCAGAGTGGAAGCTCTTTGGGAGGGCTTCCCTCTCCCCCGCCTTCCGCCTTTTGTTTGAAGAAAGCTGCTCCCTGACGTGCTCAGAGCATGAACTCAGTTGGCACTTGAGCCAGTTAGAAGCCAGGCAGCTTCTCCTCTCCCAGAAGATACTGCTAGGAAATGGCTCTTGTCCCAGGAGCAAGCTCAGGGAACTACGTGCAATACATGCAATTTGCAGCTGGTCTGGGTGGGAAGAGCCCCCATACCTTAGATGGCCTCACATCTATTTCTATTCTATTCTATTCTATTCTATTCTATTCTATTCTATTCTATTTCTATTTCTATTTCTATCAGCATAAATATTGCATCCCCAGACACTGTATCAGTTTCCTTGGGATTAAAAAGGGGTCAGTGTCCACCTGATGAAGGTGATTTGCTTTTTCCATTTCCTCACTTGCCCTTTTGCTTTGATTGTGAGGCACGGAAATGCAACTGTTCGTAAAGGCTTCACGAGCTCCAAGACATCAGCTGAGCCACAGTACCTAGCCATGCCCAGGCTCCTCACACACAGCAACCGAGGAGTTCAATGTGTTGGGTGGCAGAGGTAAAACCTGCACCCTTCACCTCCTGTTTGTGAGGTGCACAGAATCCTTTCCGCAGTGCCAGACCGTACATCTGAGCCTCCAGAGTCCATTTAGGCCACTCCAGTGACTGATTTGTTCAGGGCAGAGGCAAACATCCTTTTGTGATCCTAAACGGAGCTGGCAAAGATATTACCCAGTCCAGCTGTCAGTCACTGCCTGCTGGCTGATGTTCACTCCGTGTAAGCTCTCCCTCATCTGTTGCAGTTCAAAGTTTTTAGCACAAACCAGTTTTAGCAGTAGGTTAAGCTAAACCAGATGAGTTTGTCCTTCCTCAGCTGAGGAACGCTTCACGAGTGGAGTTGGGGCATGTCGTACGAACTCCACCAGTAGCACAGTTGCAAGTAGGTGTTTGAGTGCAAACATCCTAAATTTTTTCCCAGCCACTTGCAAATGGAGTGTGCATCTTTGCTCGCAATGGCAAAGACCAATTAGTCCACAGTGTCGACTGGGTCATTTACCTAAACTACAGGATCCTGCCTGGTTATTTGATATGAGAGGAGGATGTACTCTGCATGCACTGGGAGCTGGCTTATGAAGCTGTGCTGGGAACACTGCAGGAGAAGTGGATTTCTGCAGCCAGCTACCAACATTGAATAGCCCTGCTCCCTTTTGGAGCCTGCTAGCGAGGCCCTTTACCCACCCCTTCCCTCTTATCCCTGCCTAACATCACTAGCTTCGCTGACGCTCTCCCTCTCCTCCCGCCCCCATCTCTCTTTATCTGATCACCCAACATCTCCAAAATTAGTAGTGCTATGTTTAGCCTGCTCTGGCACTCTGGGCACTCCGGTGGGTGCTGGGTCGGTCCCACAGGGAGCCCGCAAATTTCCACTGCTATTGGACAGAGGAGTGTTTTCAAAACTGCTGACACCAGATCCCAGTGAGTGAACTAATCCAAGGGGCCGGAGCCTGTGAAATGTTCTTAATATAGCTGGGGTGAATAGCTCCCATCTTGTGTTACCGAAGCCCCGCAGCCATGTGTCCCAGCAGCCCTGTACTGCTGTCAGGCAGGAGGGCAAGAGCGTGAGGTCATTTCCAACAGCTCTGCTTTCATGACGTCATCACGGGAAAGCCGAGCAACTGCTCGTTTTAGGTGTGGGAAGTCAGAGGAAAGGGCAGGCGTGGGATTTAAGCTTTCCCTTCTGCTTCCATGTGAGCCAAACATAGTTTTGGAGGTTACACCAGGGTCATTTTCTTTCCCTTTCCTCCTTCTTGGAGGCCACCGGAGCTGTATCACTGGCAGCTTTTTAGGAGTGCTGGGCTGAGGCAGTTTTGCTCCAGCCTTACTGGAGGATGAAAGAGCCATCTACAGGTGATGGGAGATAAGGCGGCACAGCCCTACCTTCTTCCCTGACCAGCAGGAGGGCGAGATGCTCACCTGAGCTCCTTCCTGGGGTCACAACCGCCCCTCTCACAGGACACCCTGTGCATTATGTGGATGGCTCCAACCTCTTCCAGCCCACAGTTGCCAACTCCAGGATGGGGAACCACCAGCCAAGCTTGCTAGGGAGGCTGGCAGTCCCTGGGGTGGTGAACCACATCAGGAGGGCCAGAGGGAACATACCTCTTGCAAGTCACCATGGCTGTGAGGGTCCCTTGGAGGCACTCTTTTGGAGGTCCTTCCAGAGAGGCTGCAGGACACCAGACCTGTCTGGCCGGGAGAATGGATTTGGCAGAGTAAGAACGGGTTTGTCAGATCTCAGACACCAGCCTGCAGCTCCAGCTAGGCTTGGGCCATGCTCCAGGGAGATTTGCTGGTTGCTGCAAGGTGCCAGCCTGCAACAACCTGAGTGACCAACGTGCCAACGCATCGGAGGGAGTTGGGGGGCCCCTGGAGGAACCATGGTGGTCATGCACAGGCTGGTACGGAGGGCCAGCCTTGCACTGGGAAGAGAGGGTTCCAGATGGAGCACAGTGACTACAAAACATTTCGGAAATAAAAGGGAACTTGTCCTAGTCAGAAAGGCTGGTGTGAGTTGTATCAGGCCAGTTCCACTCAATAGTCCTTGAGAAACTGCTAAGTCTATAAACTTTTTATACAACTGTTTTTTCCATCCACAACAAATCTAACAGTTCTTTCTTTCTCCCCCTTGGGCATTTCTACATGGACCGATGCTCACAAGAGACAGGAGGAGAACTCTGGTTGTACTCAATGCCTAAAATATACTGATCCCAAGAAAGGCATCTGCTGTTTCTTTACCACAGATATTTGCCTACCTCCTTCTTCTTTGCTTTCCTTTCACCAACTTGCCTCCAAGATCTCCTTGTTTCCTTTCTCTTTGTTTCCATCCAGGTCCTCCCCTCACTGCCCTCACCATCCCTCTGTCCTCTTCCACTTATCTCCTACACATTATCCTGTTTAAACCCAGCTCTGGCTTGAGAGTGCCGTAGTCCCCCCACAGGCTCTGTCTGACTGACACATATTTTAAAGAGCGTGGACTTAGCCCCAGAGAGGTGAAAGAGCAGTAGTCAGCATGTATGAGCTGTGAAGCATAATAGAAAATACAGCTTTTAATTAAAACTGGTATTTCAGGACCTCTGCTGGTGGCAGCCCTGCTGAAATACGACATCGCTGAAGCCCCACCGATTGTAGTGGGACCCCATCCCCAGGAGCTGCAGCCCTCAATGTCAGCGCCAGCACTCAGAGGGATGGCAAGTCCTCTGTGTGATGGCTAAATACCCAGCTCAGGCTGAGAGCACTCCCATAGTGGGACAGAGACTGCTTTGGAGCCTGGACTAACAGACCTGCATGGCAAAGTGCCTGTCACAGCCATAGCACTGCTTTGCACCTTGTTTCCAAGAACATCCATTTAAAATCATGTGAAATTCAAAAGCTGTGGGATTATGTCCCTGTTGTCACCTACGTAAGTGGGACTAGACCCCAGGAGGCCACGAGCAAGGTCTCCTGACACCTACCCGGTTTGTTTGACATTGGGCAGCACCTGTTGCTCTGCCAATATTTCACTTCATTTATTCCTTTCATGTATCGCACCTGCTGCTGCTGACTCTCCAAAGCGCTCTCCTTGAGGAGAGCTGCAGAAAATTATGACTGGGGACCACAGCCCCTGCCCCAGGCACAGGCAAGCCTGGGTCACCTCCTTGCTATGCTGCTGCCTCCCTGTGATACCTGGGCAAGTCACCCGGGCCTTGATCTGCTATGGCAAAGACAACTTCCTCGAGCTGGGTGTCTCTAAACCCAATTAACGGCACTCCCTTATTTCACGAGGTGCCACGGTGGAAGCAGACGTGCCCTACGGACGACTCACAGGACCGGGCTGGCATCTCAGAGAGAGAAAGCAGCAGCAGCAGGCTGGGCTTGTTATGAATAATTCTCTTAAAATGGAAGCAGTGCTGCCCACCTGTCCCTGGATACCTTACCTCCCTGGCACACACGGAAAGGGCATGGAGGACCTCAGCTCACCCAGTTTGGTTCCTGCACACCCAGTGCCCTCATGCAAGGAAACAGTTGAGCTCTCAGAGAGCTGTACTGCCTCAACACAGCACTTCTACCTTCCCTCTGTCCCACTTCAACCAGACCATGACCTGTGTCCAAGGCATGACTCAGAACTGGGTATCTCAAAAGCCAAGGTCACGATGTTACCTTCTCCCAGATTTTCAAGAAAAAGAATATCTGCTCCACAGGCGGGCTGTGAGGTCAAGGAAGGTATTTCCCACCAGAGGTGAAGTGAATCAGGGTGCATCTGCCAGAGGGCAATCATTGCATTAGCATTTACCCTTCATAGCAAGTCAGAGGGAGAAGAAAAATTAGGGTTTAGAATAGAAGAAAATATAGTTTATTGGGCACACCAGAGAACTGGTGCCCAAAGCCACAGCCCAATTGATAAATGGTAGGGTTTTTACGTTTCTAATACCAGGGTGGGTTATGGGGAACAGCCCCATAATTTGGACCCAGCAACACCTTTACCTACCAGGAGAGGAAACAAACAGCAAAAAAAGAACTGCCAGCAATCCCCCTGATCCTTCTTCCCCAGCACTGCCCTCCCCAGGTCATCAGGGCTTCTCAGGGCCAGGATGTGGGGTGGGACCAGGACCCTCCAGGTGTGAAGCGGAGCCACAAGTGAGCAAAGGTGGCCCTTCTCCCTCCTTGGAGGGCCTTGGAGGGCTAGCAAGGAAAAGGAAGGAGCACCAACAAGTCCTCAGGCTCTTGCTGGCAGCTGACTCAACACGGGACTGAAGTTTCAAGGTAGGAGCTGAAGGTCTTGTTTGGATTTCCTGGGGAATTATGATTTCTGCAGCTTTGGAGGTGGGTACCTGAATGAAGATTGCGGGCACATGATGGAGGGAAGACCAAGGGACCATTTATCCCCAGAAGACTTCTTGAGTGGAGACCCCTGAGAGCTTCCCCAGGCTGTGTAAGGAGGAGAGCTGCAGATCACAGGATGCTGATCATCTTCCCACTCCAGCCCGCACTGAGGCCCCTTGGAGGAGGACCATCCCCAGAGGAGGAAGAGGAGCTGTGCCTGACGTTGTCCCCCAGTACTCATCCCACAAGAGGTTCGCAGAGCTGCCTCGGCTCTCAGCAGAGCTTAGTGAGAAAGCAGGAAGAAACCCAACCCAAGGGACTCCTGTTCTTTTTATCCACAGGTCTAGGCTTTTCACATACCAGCAAGCGTGGAGTTAAGACTGCAGCTGAGATGAAATCCAAACATTTGCAAGTGTGGGAATTCCCAAGGAACAGCAACCAAGCTACCTTCACTCTGCCTTCGCAGCAGTGCCTTTACACACCCCGAAGCCAACTCTGCCTCAGCCAGCTGCAACAAAGAGTTTAATCTTATCAGTGACCATAAAAACTCAAATTCCTCTTAGCAGGATTGCTGATGGGGACGGTAGTGCCAAGCCTGGCTTCACTGCAGTCTTGCACAGTCAATGGCGGGGGGGTGGAAGGGGAATGTTATATCACAAATTCCTGAACCACAGATTCCTATATCACCCCCCACTCTGTGCAGACAGAACGAGCCCATCGGCGACTCAGCACCTCACAGGGTGGAGCAGGATCCAAAATGGTTTTTCCCTCTGTCACTTGGGGGGGTAGGATTTTAATGTTACTGATGTTAAACAGCTCCAATGCTTCTTGCAAGCTCATCTAAAGCATTGCAGAGGCACTCTGTCCTGGCAGCAGGTGTGCTTGCCCACAGGTGGGTCCCACAGCTCCTCAGCACAGCTTTGCCACCGGCCCCTGTGGACAGGAGCTCCTGGCAAGTCCATGCTTCTCCCTGCAAGGTGCATTGAGCTCCGTGAGGGTGGTGTACACCTGTGGAAATAACTTGGCAATACCATTTTGGTGCTCAGAAAGCAATGTCTCAAGCCATCCTCTTCCATCTGGGCTGTCTTCCACACACACGTGCAGGTGCTGGAGCTGGGGAGCAATGAGTGGGCTCAGGTCCCAGGCATGGGGCTGGGACTTGGGTTACACCTCGGTGGCTAATTTTGGTGTTATTGTTGAGCAAAAAGGTGCGAATAAGCTTCTCTGTCACCCACAGTCTGTCACTTGGAGCTGTGAGGCCCGTCCTGCAGATGCTCAGACCTCCACCACCTCCACCAGCACCACAGTAACCATGACTGGCTCCTCTCCATCTTCCTCATTCTTCCCTTTGCCCTTTCTACCCCGAAACCTCCCACTTGCACGGGCCTTGCAAAGGCAAGATGAGCTTTCCTGGGCTGCACTCAGCTGTCCCTCCCTCGTACACATGCCACAGCCATCATCCTTTCTGCTGTCCCATCTTCATCCCATCACCTCCTGACTTGTCCTCTCTTGAGGTATTTATCTATCCCCTGCCATGACACCACCGATAATGCCCAGCCCCTTCACGCTTGCAGAAGACACTACCTTCTTTGTGTTTCCCTTGCCTCTCTCCTATGGTGCATTTGTTCTCTGCTCTCAGCTTGTTCACCCACAAGCATCTCCCTCCCTGCACACCCAAGAGGTCTTTACTTGGACACTTCTTGTGCAGGGCTGTGAGACAGTCTGAGCTCTCCTCCAGCTCAGCCTGGTCTCTAGGGGAGACCCCTCACTCAACAGAGGAGGCTTCCCCTCTGCTCTGGAGCAGACATCTCCCCTCACAACTCACAGGAAGACCCCCAGGACACCCAAGGGCAAAGCACTCGCGTGTCAAAGACCTGGAGTGACCACGCAATGCAGACACACTTGGACGCCCTCTGAGAACGGGTCTGTAAGCACTGCTCCCAGCTCTCCAAGGTCTCACTCCTCGTGCTGATAGGAAGTCACCTTGCTTATACAAGGGAGGCTGGTGGAAACACTTGGCATGCACTTCAGCTGTTGATAAGGCTGAACTATCTGCCAATACACATTGTGCCTCTCCCTCTGTCTGACTTGGAGTGGTCTACAGTTCTCATCACCATCGTATGTCAACACCTGTGCCTTCTGGCTCCTTCCCCTTGCCTCACCCTTTGTATGTCTTGGATTAGAGCTGCTAGACACAGGGGTTGGCCAGGACCCCGATGCCCAGGTCCTGCAATATCTGGCTGCTTTAGGAACCGAACCGTAGAGAATATCACTGAGGCACACAGTACTGCTTGCAACTGCCTTCAGACACATGGCTTCACTTGCAGAAGTATACACCTAACTCTTGTGTTGGGCAGAGGGAGATAATGGGTGTCCTTCTCACTATTGCAGTCTCAGAGGTGACAGAGAACCATCCTAATTAGGGGATACAGAGATGACGCTTCCATGGAGAACAAGTTTTATTTATGAGCCAGATTAGGAGGCATTAATTGCTTTCTCTCCTGGTTTCTGCTCAGAAAGGTACAGTAATCACAGGAACATTTTTGACATTGTTGACATAGCTTCCCAGCCCTCCTGCTGAGAAACAGGGACTCTTGCATACTTCAAAAGGGCTTAAAGGCTCGGGTTGTGCCACCACAGTAGTAGTGCCGATCTAGTACTGGGGTGGGGGGAATTTGCATTAGAAGGATTAAATACCAGGGCTATTGTGGAATTTTAAACTGATGTTTTCCGGCTGACCACAGGCCCAGAGCTTGTGTGTGGCATGTTTGAGCCTCAAAAGTGCTCTTGATCCTCTGATCTTTTATTTCATAACACTTCTCTTCACTCCCCGCCCCCCCAAATGTATTTTGCTTTTCTTTTGGCTGCTGAGCAGACACACATTAGCAAAAGGAGCATGTTGGGTTGACAGTACTGCCCACAGCTCAGGAAAGCTTTCTTTGTATGCATTGGAAACACTGAGCATCTGGATTACTCTTGTACTGCTGGGTCCCGGAATAACAACAAAGTTAAGACATGTTCCATCCTGGCCCAAGTGCCCTGCGAAACTTTGCCACAGTCCTGTACAAACACCATGGGATGTTCTGACATTGTATTACGTTCTGAGATGTGTCTCTTGCTTGTAGTTCACCTAAAACCTTCCTGGCTTTCATGTATGATGCTAAATGAGATGTTTCCTGCACCTACATCAGCATAATGGGGTCTCTGCTAAGACAAGCCGTCTCCAAAACATCATTCCATGATCTTCCTGGCACTTCCCAAGCACCTCGCTCTGCAAAAAGAGATCGATCCTGTGAGGTTGCCTCTCACACAACTGGATCAGTCGTGTTCCTGTGCCACCAGCTGTCATTAGACCCAGGCTCAGGCTGTACACAGATTTCCTGCTGTGGGAGCAAATGGCTTCTTATGAGGTCCTGCAGCAGACTGGGTTAGCTCTCAGAGTAACCACCCCCCTGCATGGCATCCTGTAAGAAAAACATGGTTCTTGGCAGGGAAAGATGTCTGGGGCTGAGGTTTTGGGGGTTTTTTTTGGCTCTGCACAGAGATGTATACCCAGCTTTCCAACATTGGCCTTGCCACGTGCAGCATCCCAAAGTCATACGAGACTTGCCGTGGGTTGTCTTTGAGGCAGACATTGGAAGCTGGAACGGGCCAGTCTTGGCCCTTAGCATACAGCGTTGTGGTTCAGCATCTGAGCAGGGTCCCAGAGGGAGGCACAAGCCCCTGCAGACTGGGAGGGAGGCACAAGCCCCTGCAGACTGGGAGCACTGGGGGAGTCCCACTGCTGCTTCACCCATGTCACAGCCAGCAAGCATCCCTCCATGGTGGGCTGAGACAGCTCTGTGAAAGCAGGGGCCCACAGCCCGCTCCCAGCTGTCCCTTAAATCTGGCTGCCTCCCCAGAGCACAGCCCTGTGGTTTAGAGGCCACAGGCACCCTCCGTAAGCAGAACCCGTCTCTTCCCACTGCGATGTGGCCCCTTATGGCCAAAGCCCCCAGTCAGTACCAGCTAAAACTGCTGAGGACCTAATATGCAAATATATCTGTTCCTGTTCTTCCTAAAATCACTATTGCTGATGTTTCTGGTAGTTATTATAATTCAGTGAGGACCTGGCAACTCATCAAAGTTAGCATTTTCCCTTAGTCTGATGCAGCAAAGTATCAAAGAGCAGCCACTAAGGACCTTGGGCCAGTTACGCAGCGAGGCAGCAAGGGCAGTTCAACTTTTTCCCTGCATCCGTGACTCAGCTTTACAGCCCATTCCCCGCAGGGTAGTGTCCCCAAAGCGATGGTTGTAGCACAGCAGCTATCCCTCTACCACACCTCCTCACACATCCCGGCGTGACTCCTCCGTGGGAAGCTGAGAGCGCTGTGATGGAAGCAGGAGTAGCTAGAGGCTTCAAGAGCAGGTGTGCTCTAGTCTGCATTTGACAGATGCCTGTTAATTATTTATCCGGCACGAGAGGTGTACCTGATGCCAGACAAACAGCAAGCAAGACCAGCCTCTCTCCCCAAGGAGCGTTCCACGAAAATTATGCAGATACCAACAGGCAAGGCAGGATCAGGCATGACAGAGGGAGCCAACCATGGCACGGAGGAGGATGGTGATGAAAGGAGAGACAAAAGGTGCACGCCATTTAGAGGAATTGGAAGGAGATGATTTGATGAAGGGAAGTGAAATTGTTTTCCACTCACATGAAAACAAAACAGAAAGAGGCAGCAGGGATGTCAGAAATACCAGAGAGTAATGAGGAGACATTAAAACCAGCTTAAAACCGACACAGCTCCTGCCCTGGCCACCATGTCTTGCTTGTGCAATAAGGCTGTAGGAAGCTGGGAGTGAGCAGTCCTAGAGAAGGAGTAGAAGGTGCTGCCATGAATTGGCCTTTGTGCAATGTGTTGTGGATGTCCAGCATAAAAGGATAAGCTGAAGCTGGGGAAGTACAGGCATGGCAAGACCTACACTGGGCTGCCTGTGGAGAACTATATGGTCCTGTATACTTAGGACCACTTTGTCTCCCAGTAGTGTCGATCAGACCCATGCGCCATCCCTCCGTCCAGGCAGCTGGGCAGGAAAGCACCAATGATACTGCAAGAGGGCCATAAAGTCACCGCCACCTCCCCATAGGAGACACAGCGCCTAAACCATCCTGCTTCACTCTTGAGGCTAAAAACTGTGAGGTGAAGAGCTGCTGACAAAAAAGGGTCATTTAAATCAATAGACAACCCAATGGCTTTTTGATTCACAGTGCCCTGATTCAATATCCTGCTGGAACAAGGATAAGTCTCCTTTTGATGGTGTACTTAGTCGGATGCCTTTCTGGAATCCTGCACTGACCACATCAGACCATGCAATTTCTCTCCTCCTTGCCAGGATGTACTTACTCGTTGGCTGCTTTAATAGTTGAGGTGGCACTTTTATTTTAAGCACTTCTTTTCACTGGCTTCTGCAACCTTCTGAAATCATTCAGAGGTTATTTTTTTTTTCCCTCTCGGCTGAAATTTCTCACGCTGATGCTCAGTCCAGGGTGATGAAAGTTTGACGATAATCTGCTGTTGGCGGTGTCTCGACTTAACAAAGTGGTGATTTTGCCCTGGAACAACTGGAACTCCCTGATACACTGATTGGAGGAGGCACAGAACAAATTGCACATCCTCATTTACTCCACACACTCTAATTTGCAGATTCTGGATGTCTCTTCACCATTGCCCCAGCTCCCAGGCAGCGCCCAGAGTCCAGAACACCTTCCCTGCTTCAGCCCATGCTACCTGCTGATCCCACACTCATAAGGTCCTGCTGTGCAGCTTACCCAGGAGGGTCACTTCATTTAAGAGACATTAGCAAAGTGGATGATATTATCAATCAGAAGCAAAACCAAACAGAGCCACAGACGTAGCAAGCCAAGTCATCACAGGGTCACACTGCTTTTCATTATTTTTTTTTTTCCTTCGGTACAAACCCTGCTAACGTATAGCACCTGATTTTCCGGTGTGGCCATCCTTTTCCCAGTGTGCCCATCCTTTTCCCAGTGTGCCCCTCTGACTTTTAATACAGAGCCTTGCTTTCAAACCCCGTAGGATACATGGGCCTGTCCATGGGATTAAGTGCTGCCTGGTGTGGTTTCCAGAGCTAGCACAAGATCTGGGGCTCTGGGGGAAGTGAGCCACATCTGTGCAGGTTCTTATGGCTCTCCTGCTCTCCTTTGTTCCCTTTTTTGAGGGTCCCTTCACATCATGTTTCCACTCCCCTACCCATGCTGGCACCAAGAGACCCCTTCAACACCACCTTCCCCTCCTGGCAGCTGAGCCCTTGGCAACACGATCCCCGCTGGGTACTTCATCTCTGTCCCCCACCGGTGGCTCAAGATCAGTCAAGGGTGACATCTGAGCCCACACCCCGCCTCGCACGGCCCCCGTGTGCTCCGCAATGTTGGAAGGAGCCCGGCTGGAGAGCTCCGCGAAAGCCAACACCAGGCAGCGGCAGAGGACTTTTCATCTCGTTTCACCCCGTAAAGAGCCCAGCTGAGCAGATACCCCAACCCAAATGTCTGTGAAGAGAGAGAGGTAGAGATTAAAAGCCTCGTGAACGCCTTGAAAGTCATGAAATAGCCTGAGAGTGAAGGCATCTAGCGTTGGCCAAACGCTTGAGCGGGCATGGCAGGGAAAAGTATCCAAAACCAGGGTAAAGTCAGAAAAAAGCCAGAGGACATCTCTGCCCCCCTCAGGGCACCCTCTACCACCTGGAGCACCCATTGTGGCAGTGGGTTTTGCAAAGGGCAGGACGTTCGCTTGGAATCAAAAGGAGCATTGAGGCAGGCGGCAGGTCCGGGGGGAGCGCAGCG
>NW_010127970.1:14198-31727 GCF_000699245.1 Pterocles gutturalis | reverse complement strand
CCCCCTGTGGTTGGGGGGCCAGCCGGTTCAGCTGGAGAAATGGGGGAGATGAAACGTCTCCAGTGTCGGCCGGTGAGCCTGGCTTTCCCTTTATAGCAGCCCTGACGGCCGAGTGAGAGACACCGCAAGCCGAGCGGAGTTAGAGGGGCGAGGGGGGGGGCCTCACGCTGCCCTGCAAAGTCAATAGTAACCTAACACGCCGCTGACATTTTTGGTTGGCAACAGGGTAGATATTTAAATCATAACCTTCTCTCTCCTATACCCTTCCTCCCCACCAAAAATAAATAAATAAACCCAGCAGCCCCTCTTTTGGCCTGCCAAGAACTTGGAGCATTTGCTGTGCGTGTCGGGCACCGTCAGCTGAGTCTTCCCTTGACATCGGGGATGCTCACTCCCCTCCAGCTTTCCGAGGGGGCACTGAGGACCAGGTGTCGGTTGGGGCCGGCCCCGGCAGCTGGCTGGGACCCCAGCGTGTGTCTCGGGGTTGCTGTGCAACCGTCGGCACAAGGCAGAGCGCGGGGTGCATACGTGCTGTTTCGCCCATGCGACAGCCAGCGCATACCAGCCTCGCTGACCCCTGGCACGGCATGCACGGGCCCCAGCTGGGCTGGCTGCCTGTCACGGGGAGCAGAAGGAGAGGGTAGGAGGTTGGAAAAAAAATGGGGAAGATGGGGAGGGAGGAGGAAAAAAAAAAAAATTATTTTTAAGCAGCCCAGATCTGGCACCAAAGCCTTTTCTTCTTGAAAGTGAAGCCTGGAAACAGGGGCAAGTCCTACCACCTGCCTACTGTCTGCAGGTTACAGAGCTGTTACCCCTCAGCCCCTCAAGCCTGCAATCTTCTTTTTATGAACTTGTTCAGACCCTGGAAGAAATTGATCTCATTGCAGAGCCATCTCCTGCTCAGTGGGAATTGCCCCAGATCTCATGGTCTGTTCCCCCCACACCACTGCAGAGGACAGAGGATCAGATAGACCACATCTACTGCTTTACCATCATCTATCCACCTGGTAACATCATCATAAAAGGCTATCAGCTCCAGCATCTCCCTCACTCCCCTTCTCTGGAAGGAGTGCCTTCTCCTCACACGTGGTACTGCCAGACAGCTCTTTCCCCAGGCGGGTTCTCTGTCAGACTTTACAGCTCTGGTTTCTGTTTGCACCCTCTGTCCATGGATCCTAATCCACAAGGCAATGAATTCAGTGGAAAAACATCCATCAGCTGCAAGGACCATTGAATATGCCTGATATCCATTAGGATCTAATTTGTCTAGTCTTATTATTCACATATGAGTCCTGAGATTGAGACTCCCAGCAGCAAACAGGAATTTTTCTCCCTCCCTGCACCTGGGTTTCAGTGGTTTTGATCAAACTAAATAGCCTGGCTTGCACTTCCATGGCTGAAACCTCTGCCTGCTGTCACTGGGCTGAATGTAGCAGAGAAAAGCACCGTCTTTGGGAAGGGAGAAGCAAGAAGATGAGCTAGCTTGGAAGAGCACATGCAAGTTATGGGTGTGCAGGGGAGATTTATCCCCAGAGCCTTTCCAATGAGCCGACCTCCAGGTGAGCAGCAGGAAAAAGGTGCCAACAGAGTTGTCAGCAAGGAACCTTTGCTAACATCTGCGGCAAGGTCTGTGTGCTTTCACAGGGCTGGCAGGGACTGAGGTACTCCTCTTCAGCCTGCTTTCCCTCGGAGTGGCCAGGCCATTTGTCTGAAAAGCTGTGAAGAGAGAAACAGGGAGGTGCAGACAAAGAACTAAGTGATGCCCGATGTAGCTATGGGATCAGCTCCCCCCAGTCTCCTTCGCACATCGGCATGGCTGGGGGGGGGGCTGGGGGCGGTAAGTCCAAGAGCCTTTAAATTAAGGCTATAGTCCAAAAAAAATGACTGAAGACTAACCTGCTGCCAAATGCAGGTGCTGACTGTGAATACTAGAGCTAAAGCTGCTGCTTTAGAGCAGCTGAGAGCTGGATTCTGTCCTGTTCCCTCCCTTATAGTCCAACAGCAGGAGAGCTGCTTAGTCCAGCCCAGTCTTTCAGATGTTGGTGCCTAAACGTAGGTTCCAAAATATGTGTGGAGCAGCCCTTTTCAGAAGCTCAGTGCATCTGGATGAATAGCGTCAGATGTCCTCAGAGCTATTGAAAATGCATTCCAGCTGCCTAACTCTGGGTTTTGGAGACAAATTTGAGGTAAGGAGGATGGAAAAGTTTGGTTTCACTTGTTAGCAAGTCCTCCAGTTCATATCCAGTGGAGAAAAGGGACAAGCAAAATTGAGGATGGCTACATCAGAAGACAATAGAGACAGAAAATTGTTCTGTTAGCAGATTTCCACCCATTCTTTTTGTAAGCCCATAAATAAATATCTCTCTAATGCCACTGTTTGTTTTTATTCTTCCTGAAAATGTTCCTCCTATTATTTTTACCTCATTCCTTGGCTCTCTTTGTAATCCCTCTAGTACATTCTTTTCTTAAAGGAAATCTAGTCTGAACTGAAGAAAGGTCATCCTCCATGGCCACACGGTAAGACATTCAAGACATGGCTCTGAGGGACTAGAGTACAGTGGGTTATGGCATTGAGTTAGGGATTGCATCGCTGACAGAATGGAAACAGGAATGGTTATAGGGCTGCACTTCTTTTTGTCCATCAGATGTGTCTTTACTTTCAGGAATGGTGGAGAACAGGTCCCAGGAAATGAGTGCTGCTCCCAGACCAGCTAACAATCCCAGCTCTTGCCATCAGAGAGAGCCTCTCGCTCCCTGTGTCTTCGAGAGATGACTTTATGAACTAAAAGCAGCTCAGGATCTTTGCCTGCAGATTCCAAAATAGTCCCATTCTTGCCTCCCCCTCTTCCAGCCCCCTCCCTGTAACCAACACCTTCCCAGGGCCAGTGGGATGGCAGAGCTGCCAAGCAACTGGTGGTGGCAGGGAAATCCCAGACTTCTGGAGACAACCTGCTGCAGGGAAGGGGTTTGGATGCCAGCCTTCCCATGAGAACCCTGGAGACATGAACCACCCAGCATGTCTGGAGACTAGACTACTTCTTTCAAGTCCCTTTAACATTCAAGCGAGTGTCGCCCAAGGACCCTAGTGGGCTGGCTCTTACAAGGCACCCTCATGATGTTCTCCAGGCATGGAGAACAAGAAGAAATGAGTTTGTACCTCCCAGACCTTTAACCCTCTCCGTCCTGGCTGGTCAATACACCACCAGATAGTGGTATTTAAATTCCCATTTCTTCACAGAGAGTTTCACTGGCGAAGAGGAGATGTCCTTGTGGCAGAGGACTCCTGTGGGGGTCCACGGTGGCATTCTGAACTTGGTATTTTTTGAGTTATTCTCATGTGAACACACTGCCAGAGGAGAAAGTGACACAAAATCGATTGCATAGATCAATACCTGTACTGATGTATTTCCTGGGGACAGGCCAGATGGCAAGTTGAAGGTAAACAAAGTCTGAACAAAGTCTGGGCACAGCAAGAGGTTCCAGATGGGAACCAGAAGTTCAGAGCTCATCAGAGCCATCTCCACGCACATATTACAGGTACCAACCAAACACTAATAAATGATTAACAGGGCTGTTGTGCATTAGCCTCAGTTTTTGGTTCCCTCCCATTATTTCTGGATAATTTCAGAAAAAAAAAAAAAAAAGGCAGATGATAGAGAATTCTGCATTTGGAGAAACTAATTTGATATTCAGCTGTCTGTGGACCTCATACAATCCTGAGAACCCTGTTTCCCCCTCCCTGAATGCCTCAGACCACAGATCAGTCCTTTCAGTTGAAGGCTGCTTCAAGGCAGTTCTCTTCGGAGTCCATCCAAAGTCTTAAGCATCCAACTCTTTCCTCAGGCCCTACAGAGTAATGAAGCAACCCTGTCCTGCCTTCTGTGAATTGAATTACCTTCATCTTCAGAGTCCTCAGATCTTCATACTACTGGAAAGACAGACAAGACCTGGGGATGGAAGCTTTTGCTTGTAATGAAGAGATAACACAAGGAAATCACTCGGGCTTATTGCCTTCTTCAGAGCCTCCTCCCACGTTTCCACGTTCCCTTCACTTCCTTTATCTCTCATCTGTAGGTAGTCTGGACATCCACCTGCCATTTCTGCCTCTTGGTCAATCTTCCATGCCTGCAGCACTATGGCACTATAATCTCAGAGATATTCATTCTTTCTTGGGTGCTGCCCGCTCTTTTCCACTGAGAGGCCTGCAACAGGCTGAAGGGGAGGAAGGTTCATCCCTTGGAGAGCCTCCATCTATTCTGTCAGGCACCAACCCTGGCTTTCAATAATAGCCTGAAACTGATGGGACTCTGATATCCAGCTATGTCCAGATATAGCACAAATGGGCAGGAGTATCTGGAGCTGCATTTGGTCTTGCCCCTTCTGTTCCAGCTGGGGTCTTCATTGCCTCCCCCTTGAACATGGGCATCTAGATCTAGAGAAAAGCACTGGTCAGGCCCCTGGGAGAAAGAGTGAGGAGGGCACCAGACGTGACTGTCCCCTGGGATCTCAGAAGAGAACAGCAGCTCTGCATCAGACAGCTTCATTCTCATTCTCTGACCTTCAGTTCCCCCACTCAATAATCTTACTCATTATACAACAGCGGGATTAGACAGTGCCTGCTGGTTGGCACGCTCTGATGGGCATTAATACCTGCTGGCACAGAAGCAGGCACATGCCAGTACTCCTGTGTGCTAATGAAAAGGCACCATTTCCACTTCCATTTCAACACACGCTGAGGTTTCCTGAGAGCCAGCACTGATCTTTGTGTCCAGGAGAACATGTGCTGACGGCAGTCCTTCCTCGCAGCCCCGGGAGTCCTGCTGCTTAGGGCAATGGCTACCATCCGAGAGCTGGATGAGGTCAAACTGGACCCCTATGGAATCAGAGTGGGGCCAGGGCTTGTCAGCACCATGTCATATAATGGAGACTTCCAGTTGCACATTGCCTTCATGCACACTGGGGTTACCAGGGAAGGGAGTGAGGACCTGCACCAAGACAGGCTGGTGCAGTTGCTCACTACTTTTGGGTTCCCACTGGAAGGCTGGCTTTAAAATTCCTCCCTGACTGAGGCTTCTTCCAAGTTCTGCAAGAACTTCTTTGTCAAAAAGGCTGGAGCAGTTCATTTGCAGCCCTATCACCACGACTCCTTTTGGGAGCTATGCCATCCTGTTGAACCCTGGAGAAGAGATGGTGATGGAGAGCGGAGAGAAGCAGGAGCAAGGATTTCCCTGGCACATTTGCTCTATACAGCCCTGCTGCAATGCCCCCACCCAGAGGAACTGGCCTCTGGGACTGACCTCCAGGCAGAGCAGTGAATAATGTTTGACTTGGAGGGAAGGCAGACGGAAGGAGCTGTTACAGAAATGTTGAACAAGCTGCAGAAGAGAGATATCCTGAACTCCCAGTTCTACAACCCAACAGCAAGAAGACACCCCAGAATGCTGCACATGACCTTCCTGTCATCTTATCAGATCAGCTGGAACTCACTGTCTCAGGCTGCTATGGGGCATGAGAGCTAAGCAAGGGGGTTTTTAAAGAAGTAGGTAGTATTTATAATAGTCTCCAAATGTTGTGTTGGAATAGTAACTATTTAAAACACGTCAGACTTCTAAAAGAAAAACGTCCCTTATTGCTTCTGATAAACTGATTTAAAGGCCATGGGGCTGAGAAGGAATTTGCCCCCAAGCTTGCTCAGTCCAGAACCAACCACTGCAGAGTATCTTGCAGGACTTCTCTGGAGGAACTGATAATAATCACATTTGGACTCAGAATGGACGACAGAGCTATGGAGCCATTAGGCTGATTCAGATGTCTGCTATGACCAGAATGGACAGCATCTGTCCACCTGGTCTGCGAATATTTATGTTTCTGACCTAGCTGTGATGCATGGGAATATAAAACCTTTGAAAGAGTGGGGTACTAAGTGCAGAAATGGGCATGACAAGCACTAGGATGGAGGGATTCATATCCTGCAGGTGACAGATCTGATGCTGTATGGCAAACTGAATTTAAAGCAATGGTCCAAGGCTATTAGCAGCAACCTGGCACCGCTGCAGTTCAGTGTGCCAGACAGCAGGTTGTTTGAAGCCTTCACAAGTAGAACCATCTGCACACACGTGCTTGGTGATGACCTCCCACAATCAACAAGTTTGAGGACATGAAGACTGGCTGCCCAGGTCTTTGGGTGTGGGAATTTTGTTTCACGCATGCAGCTCTGCAATTCAAGCCCTGCAAACAATAGTTTGGCTGCTCCAAGAGCAGTGAGCACGAAAGGCGTGGGACTGGAGCGGCTCTATTCCCAGAAGCCAGGCCAATCCTCTGATGGGAGCTCAACCAGCATCTCTGCTGAGTGTCCAGGAAAGTGCTTTTGGCAGCCTCTCTGTAGATGGTTCCAGTTCAGGAGAAACTGCTGGTAGAATTGGGACAGACAGGGTGCAGATCACAGCTGCATGCAGCCAACAGCACAACAAGCCCTCTTTGCCAGAGACACTCCTCCAGCATGCTTGATCTTGACTTTTTATTCGCTGTATTGCATTGTTCTTGGGTGTCAGCCCCTTCCACTCCCCTCTGCCTCAGCAGCCCTTCATTGCTGAACCATGTCACATCTCCTCTCTGCCCAAACCTTTCTCTGTTTCGCCGCTTTTTCCCCCACAAAAGGATTCCTCTTTCTCCTCTGCTTCGGACTCACTTGTCCCCTAGAAAACACCCTAATCTGAGTGTTTCCTAATAGAAGCACAGTGAATATGGGAAATTGTTGTTCTTAAACAAAAAGCCCTGCTACTAACCTGCGTGAGACAGACATCCTCTCCTGTAAATTCTCTGGGACATGCACCATTTCATCCTGCCTCTCAGAAAGACCCCCCCAGCACAAAGCCTCTGTTTGCAGCCCAGTTGCAGTTAACAAACAGGAACCATGAACTGAGCTTGCAAGGGATGAAATGGTAAAACTGACCTTACTGGAATAAGTTCATTCCCCTTTGCAATTATCTGGTGACAGACTTCACCTCAGGCTGAATAAATATAGTAGTTCAGTTTCCAGAGCTCCAGTTACAATTTCATAAACGGTGCTCAGTTGTGACTTGGCCTGGCTTCAAACACGGATGGGTAAGTTAGCTCCGATTGATTTGTTCTTTAAGTGAAAATTAGAGCTGGTACAATGCCAGCATTGCAATCCCCATGCAGAGCATGATGTCTCTGAGACAGGGAGTGAGGCTTGGACCTTGAGCTGATAGCTGGGCTCCAACACCAGCTCAGCAGGTGACCTTCAGAAAATCACCATTCTTTGGGTTTCAGTTTCCTAAAGGAAAAGGGGGGAGTCATAATGCAGTACCACAGGAGCCACAAGAGTTTCTTCCCCTTTCTTGCAACCAGTATAGAGTCTTACTTGCATCATTACATATAGGGTCAACTTCAGGTGGGATTTCTTTCAGTGGAGCACTTCTTTCCTAAAAGCACTGTCCTCCAGTGCTCATGAGCATTTCTTTGATGGAGGGCACCACAGACATCTAGCTGCTAAGCAATCCTCTGATGGAACAAACCTTTCCCTGCATGGTGCTATTTTGGACCAGACAGAACAGTTAAGTATAAAACATGTCAGTAGAGGCCCTGGGGATTACAGATATTATGTTTGAAGTAAGTCAGGAATGAGCCTTTCTACTTCAGTGAATACCTGTTCCTAAAACATGAGTCAACACTGACACAAATGTGGGGGTTTTAACCCCATCTCCAGTGAGATTCCAAAAGACAGTGACTAACAACAGCTCTGCACAGTGGCATAAGTCCAGAGTCAGGAGGGGCTGAGGACAGCTGAAGGATGGAACCAGGGTTGGAAAAGCTCTCGCCCATCTGAGAGGTCCACTGCAGCTTGGGCAGGAGGCCAGATGACAGAGCTGCGTAAAGCACGGAGTTGGAAGAACGGTGGAGATGTTCTAGATCTGGACAGGGTGGCAGCAGCAGCATGAGAGGCAACGCGGGCTACCAGGGGAAGGGATGCTGTCAGGAGGAGCCACGGGCACCAACGCTGCATGCACTGGCCTGCAGCCAGGCAGCGCTGCAATCGGCCTCTCACCACTGTCAGCAGCTGGTGAGGCAGCAAATGGAAAGACGAGGCAGTGCAGACAAGATTGTGAAACCCACCACAGATACCTGCAAGGAGCATAGACACCTTAAGTCATTAAGGGAATGAGATATTAAGTTGAGGTTTCACACGCCCAGGCTTCATGCAACAGGGCCAGTGCCTCACGGCAGTCCTCAGCATGTACAAAATCGTGCTCCTGTACCATCCAGGTCATGCAAGGGTGCAGTGCAGCACTTCTGCAGGCCGTGGTTGGAGCTATTTGCAGTTCAGCAGCAGCTCTGGGGAGAGCGGCAGAGGAAAGCCTGCTTTGCTTAGGACTGGCTGCTTGAGACTCAGGAGGACAGGGCTGGTGTTTGGCCCCCATGGTGGGGAAGTGTGTGCTCTGCCCAAAGACTGGCCAGCCTTCTGCAGAGGGAAGGAGTGAAATGGATTGTGTGAAGGAGACACAAATGTTAAAAATGCTCTGTCTAATTCTTTCTGGAGATGTTTACTGTAAATGCCATGATGAGTGTACCACACTGCTTTTGGCATGGCTGGCTGTTTTTTTTTAAGTACCGTTATTGTTGATAAAAATCCAGAGACATTGACACAATCTCGAAGTTATCCAGAGACACTCAAAATATCCCATGGCTGGCAAGATGAAACAAAAGCTTTGATGTACCAAGGATGCCTCAACACCAGCAGAGCTGCAATTCCCTGGGTTACCGCATCCCACAGGTCAACCCACCCATAATTGCCACCGAGCCTCTGCACAGTCCCAGTAAGCGGGATCTGACACAGCCCTGGAGGGGACAGCCTCTGCACGGAGACAGCCACTGCTCGCCCATGGCTCTGGGCACTGGCAATACCACTGTCCCCATGGGCCCCGGGGTCCCCTCGGCTGGCAGGGCTTGAGCAAAGGACCCTGCTGAGCACCAGGACACGTGCCTGCAGGCCTGGCGCCACGGGTAGCCACTGGGAGGCCTTGGAAGCCACCCTCAGAAACCCTCAAGACTGTATTTGGCTCTCAAGATGCCACTTATCTGACCCTCCTCTAGCCAGCTGGCTCGCAAGCCAGCTTCTTCTGCAGTTCCCGTCGCTACACAAGGCAGCAGCTTGGGCACAGACACTGGCCAGAGCTTGTATGGAGGGTAAAGACAGGTAGGGACACCCTACCAGAGAGCAGAAAAGCCAAAACAAATTAAAAATGTACCCATGCTGGCAAGCAGCAAGAGCCCAAGGTTCATTTTCTCCAGTTCATCATTGCTTGTGTAGGCCTTGGTCCAGCTGGGACTCCAGCTAATCCCACCCTCGGGGTCTCAGGGCAGCAGGGAATGTCAGCTCCCAAGGAGAGGACCCATCTTTCTTTCCATTGATTTTTTTGGCCATGTGCCTTGGAACCTCAATGTAAGACACTTTAAATAGGTCTGAATTGTTTTTTTCAGCCAGTGTTGAAAGCCCAGTCCCTAGATGTGTGGGCACTGGAAATCCCAAGAAAATTTTGAAAATCCCAACCTAAATAAATAACCAATTAACACTTACGATATCAAAGCACTGCAATGAAGGACGAGAACCCTGACAGCTATTATAAACCCCTGCTCATTGAAATTGCACTGGGAACAAGGTCTGGGAAACCCCATTCCCAGGTGGGGCAGGACCTCTCTCGCTCACCCACGCACATCCACAGGGAGTGCTGGCCGTCGTGTCCACCCTCGCTGTGGCACCCCAGCCTTGTCCTGGTGTCCTGTGAGGAGGTGAGCTTCACTCATTGCAAACGTCTCTCACATCCTGTCAAAAAAACCCCAAACACGAGTCTCCTTGTTGCTGGAGGTCAAGGGAGGTAAAGACTTCACATGAATATGTTGGAAACAGAAAACAAACAGACGCACAAAAATCCCCAGCAAGAAAAGACAAGCCAATCTTAACAAGCAATTCCGTTACCCGTAAATAAAAAGGAGGCAAACACAACATGCCTTAAGCTTGGGGGAGCCAAAAGACGTCTCTCGTCTATAGGGTGACTGATGGCTCGAGGGCTTTCCAGCACAAACTTGCCTGGTGTCATTTGTCACCTGCGAGGGGTAAGCCTCTCCTGAAGGCTCCTCTGTGCTGGTGTGTGTGCGTGCGTGCATGCAACTCACGGAATTTCAGCAAAGACGCATAAGAGGATTGTAGTCCCAGTTCAGCTAAAGACTTAGGATTCTGCATAATGTGTTAAGAGGAGCTTAATGCAATCCTACTACTCTGCCACAGAAACCCTGAACAGCAGCCCGTCTGTTCTCACCTTTCCCCATCTGCTAGCCAGCTGTGGAAGGGCTGGCTTGCCCCAGGACTGTTTAAAGGAGCAGGTGCACAGGCAGAGGTTGGGATTCTGCAGCTGTCTTCTCGTGGGAGCACATTTTTGTGCTCACTACAATAAAGAGGCGCTACGCAGGACACCTGATGCGAAATTCTTCCCGTGTGGAGAATTCACGTTTTTGCATAATCTGGAGACCTCTGGGAGGTGTCTCACAAGATAGGAGGCTTCACAGCTCTGAAAGGGGGATGTAGAGCCAGAAAAGAGCCGTTTCATGTCTCAGTGGCAGGAAATTACCTAAAAGTGGGGAACGGAGCCCTTGGCCAAAATTATATCATCCAGGAGGACGTGTGCTATTGTGGAATAAGTTTTCATGGCTAAGGCAACATAATTAAGTGCGCATGTGAGATGAGACCAGCTGGCTGAGAATTAAAGCGAGGATGGCAAAGGGTAGGGAAAAGGGAAGAGAAAGGCAAGATACCTGTAATTTTGCCAGGCAATAGTGAGGTCAAAAGGTTGAGTGAGGATGTTTCCTGCTACTGAGTTGCTGGGAAAGTTTGGGTTTTGATAGCTAAACCAGAGTCACACACATCCTGCTCTAAACTTCTCCATGTCATTGTGCCCCAGCTGCAAAATAAAGCTATTGTGAAATCCTTTTTCCTAGCTTCTTCCTATCTTCTCCTTAGATTCTGCTCAGGTTATAATTGCTCAGTGCCATGGACAGTCTTGTTGTACGCTTAGGTACAGTGCACAACTCCTCTGGAGCCTCCAGTCACTACTTTAATATAAAAAAAAGAAACAATAATGCAAATTAGAGCTTCCCAAAGTTGGCAGACTGACCAAGATACTAGCACTATGCAGACTGGGAAAAAAAAATAAAGGAAGAAAATGTATTTAAACCTGGCCGGCTCACAGATAATGAAAACTAACAGTTTCATCTGACAGGGGAAGGAAGTGGACTGGAACATGGGCTATTCCCTATTCTGGAAGACAGCAGAATGCTAGGAGAGTGTTTCCATGCTCCATACACTGAAGAGTATCTGGGTAGAAAACCGGAGAAGTAAAATGGCAGTAAGAGAGGATCAGTGATACAAAGCAATCTCTGCTGTTCATAATTGGGCAACAATCAGGTGATGCATGTTGTAACGCCTGTCTTAGATGAATATGACAGAGAGTGGTCCACATAGACAAGCTTTACGTATTTCTGAGGTTGTATTCTGGAAAGCAGTGACTCTGGGGAGCTCTGGTGGGTTATGCAGATAATTCACTGGAAGCTGGCTCCAGGCAGAGCAAGAAAGCCTAACTTATTCCTCCTGGTGGCTAATTGAGGGGATAGAGAGTAGCAGAAAGAACAGTATTTTCCCACTGGTATGGCATTGACCACATTCAAGAGGGAAGCAAATGACTGGGAAAGGTTCACAAAAGAGCTACAGGAATGGCATACAATCTTTAAGGTACCCTCTAGCGTGAGAAATGCTTCAGGATCCCATATAGTTTATCAGAAGAAAGTTAGGGACACTGTGATGCTACTAAGGAAAAATGCATCTGAGAACAAAAGGCCTATTACCCCACAAACAAAACCCTAATAAAGTCCAGTCCAGAAGATGGAACCAAGATTCAAACTGGGAGTAAGATGCAAGAAGTTTTTTTCTTAAATTTGATGAAAGAAATAACTAAAAGCATTTCCTGAGCAAAGTGGTGAATTTGTCATCGCTTGGACTCTTTACGTCCATTTTGGGTTGATTGCTAAAGTACATGGTCTAGTTTACCAGAATGTATTGGATTTGATAAGTAGTTGGGAAGAACAAAGCGTCTGGAGTGTCAGCTGGCCAGGCAGAGCTCTGCGTGTTTGGTTTTGCAAGTGATGTGATGAGACCAGCCACTGTGGTCCTTGTGGCTGAAACAGTCAGATCTCGGGATGCATTTTCCATCTGTAATTCTGAAAATGACTTTCATAAACAGCCAGTGAGGTGGGCTGACCCACTGTGACTGTGACCAGAGAGTCTCCTTCCTCAGTGCCTGATCAAAGCCAAAACCTTTGTTGGCAGTGCCTAATGACTACACTCCTTCTGAGGAGACAGATAATGAGAAATGGCCTGGAGGGGATTTCTCCACAATGTCCAAGCTGCATAAAGTTTGGCATGCGGGCAACACTGGAGCCAGAACTGGAGTCTCAATGCAGTTTTCTTTACATCTGCTGTCACTGATTTCATCATCCATGTGCTCTCTTCTCTAGAAATATGTGCACAGGGTGAGATGGAGGCACTGATCTTTTATATCCCTTGAGACAATGACTCAGCTCCTACACTGCATTTTACTGGGACCAGCATTAGGTGTAGAAAAGTAAAGGTACAAACAATAACTCTCATCACTTTCAGGGTGTGCCTATTGAAGAGCCAGGTCCAACCAGGAAGCTTCAAGGAGACAAGAAGATCTTACAGTTAAGCAACAGTAATGGAGAGCACCATACCTGGCTTCAACTCTGAGGTTTGCCATTAATGCCTGGACTTCTGTAGCAATGAGAGGAATTGTATGTCCTGTCTCCCACCCACTGCTTTACAGACTCCCAAGTCCAGGGGCTGTCTCTCTTCATATCTGCGTGTGCAGTGCCTGGCAAAGAATATTACATTTTGAGCTTCTATACATTTTTCCTTAAAAAAGTCTAATAATAATTCCTGTGTCTACTGAGTATTGTCACAATTTAGGAAGCAAAACATGTTGCCTTAGGTGAGATTTTGGTGGAACCAGAAAGACTGTACTTATGGTTGCTGAACTGTTTATATTTCTCCCTATCATCCCTTTCCAATAAGGCCAAAGATAGGTAGTTCCCCCAGTCTGTTCCGTAGTCTGTTGGCCCATATGGTTTTAAAAAAGCCCAGCTTTCAGACTGTTGTCCACTAAAGACATCTTCTTTCTCCTCTTTTCACCCTCTGCTCTCTCCCAGCACCCTTTGTTCTTCCCTGTTGGTGTCATTTCTATATAAGTATGTGAGTCTCCCCTGCTCCTGAGTGATCTCATTTTATGTCGTTCTGTGTTCAAGCAGAAGCTTGCTACAAGGCTATGGAAATCATTGGGAGCTTTTCCATTCATTTCCATGAGCTCTTGGACCAGGTTCACTCCAATTTTCAGTTTACTTGTCTTATCTCCAGTGCTGAGAGGTGGTTTACTATTGCTGGCAGGTGTGGAGACCAGTCATTCCAAAATGCAGTTGCCCAGGAACTACACACTTGAAAATGTTTGCTCAAAAGCCAGTGGGAAGGAAAAATAGAAATGGGATGAGATTGGCAAAGGAAAGTAATATTGCTGTTCAAAACCCCCTTTGTCTAATGCTAATGAAAAAACAGTTCATTAGAACATTTACAGGAGCAAGAAACAGCAGATGTCTCACATGCTGGGAAGAGAACTGCATAAACTGCTTCTGGAGAAGAGATGAAGGGTCAGCAGAAGATTTTGGGCAGTGAGTCACCATTTATTAGTGAATTCTTTCACATGTCAGCGAGGATGGAAGTAGTCCTTCTTAAATCAGTAGAAAGCTACCAAAATATCTACAAAATGCTTAAAGAACCTTGAAAGAACCTAGCACTTGTGACTTCCCAAAGTTGTGCAGTCCTGCATGATGACAAGGAGAAAGGAGATGCTCTTGCCCCAAAGGAGATGTGGACTGTAAGTACTCCTTGCTGATGGATAAAGAGAATTCAGGAGAGCAGAAGTGAAGTGTCAGGGTGGGGAGGGGACTCCCAGGCAAGATGAGCTTATGCTTGGACCCAAGTTAGAAAATTCAGCACAGGTCCCAGGGCACCTTCTGAGGACACGAGAGGGAAATCTATGTTACGGAGAATGGTCTGTCAGTGCATGGACAGGGGAGACTGTTCTTTAACATCTCTTCATAATCATTAGATCAACTTTACAAACCAAGGAGTGCTCTAGAGCCTTTAAAACAGATGGTTAATAGAGCACGTGTGGTTCCCAGGATCTTTAGGAAAAGCTCCTTTATGCCTTCTCAGCCTGTCTTGGAGATTTCAGTGGACTCTGGCATTTCTTAAACATCTAGTCTGCTTCCAGAGGGTGGGATGAGAAAGATCTCGATTTGACTTAGCAGAAGAAAGCTCTTCCCTTATCTCCATGCAGAAGCTCTTTGCTGGGCGTGGAGAGCAGCTTGCAAATGCACAACACGGTAGACTGTTGAGAGCTCGTCTCTCAGCGCTCCTGCTCACAGGATCTTGGGAATCCAGGCTCTGCAGCACACAAGTTTCACTCTGGGCATTACCATGGTGCTCCAACACAGCCAGCTGGTTCTGGTTCAGCAGTGGTGGCTTCCAGAAGCTGAGGGAGTGCCCATTCATCTCCAGATGGGTGCTGAATAGAAAAATGAAAATAACTAAATAAAATCCCTGGAAACGGAGATGGTGACAACAAAAAAGGGAAAGTAACTTTGTTACTCATCAGGTTATTACCTTTGGAAAGGAAACAATGTAATTGAATATTCCTCTGCTCCATTCATCTTCATTCTCTTAACTTGATATCAATAGCTGCCAGGTGGTGCCTGCACAGGCCATCCAAATCAGATTATGTTATCATAGTTCTCCAGTCATCACCAAGAGCAGGATCATGAACACGAGGAGGAAATCTAGTTATTCAGGTACATGTTACCTTATTAAAAGTTTGAGCAAAGTACATTGAGCCATTATAATGGGATTAGAGTTTGAGTGGTGTTCTCAGGGTTGCCATGACTGTGTGATTTTGGTGCTTTGCTGTTGGGCTTGGAGAGGGCAGCTCCACTCTAGCCAACCACAAATCATCACAGAGGAGTGGGCACCAGCACGGACCGCAGCCAAGAGTGTGAAGCTCGTGGAGCATATTTTTATCTGGGTACAAATGCCTGAGGCAGAGACTGAAGGAGCCAATACAAGAGGTGTGGAAGGATCCCAGTGTCTACTCACATCAGGCAAGGCAGCAATCTGGCAGAGCTAGATGAAGCAGCTTTGTTAAAGCTTATAAACTCCCTCTCAACACCCAGTCCCAGCCTTTTGCTCCAGTATTAACAGATGTCCCTCCAGGAACCTATTCTTTTCTCTTTAGTCCCACCTCTCCCAACAGGGTATGAAGAGGTCTGAAGGGTTTCTTTTCCAACTGACATGAGTTCACGAGGTTGATGTCCTCCTCCACATTCTTGTTGAACAGGAGTCAACACTATGGTAGGCACTAAAAGGTGTTTCTTAAATGCAGACTGTGAAAGACAAAAGCTGAGGCAAGCTCAACCCACCAACACAGTATTTTTCAACACTACCAAAGTTCTTTAAATACGACTCCTATAACGGTGAGTTTCTCTGTCTGGTATCTGATCTTACAACTCAACAACACACCTCCTTATCCAGGAGATGTTGTTAGTGATGACTCACAGACAAAAAGGCCAGATTCTCCCAAAGATCTTGTCTCAGTGGGACCTGCAGGGTGCAGGGTTCTCGGTGAGTCCTGAGCGTGTTTGAAGCCATGTGCTTTGTATTTTAAACTTTGCACTTTAGTTTTTCAGGTCCCACCAGTCTCCAGGTGGTCACTCTTTACCTTTTAGTACTGTGACTGATGCATAGTTTTCTAGCAGCAGGGAAAGCAACATTTCCTCTCCAACTAGTCCCGTGCCTGGAATAACACTGACATATTGGGAGCACTTACTAGGTTCCTACTCTTTATCTCCTGACAAGGAGTCAAAAGTACCTTGTCAAAACTGCCAAGGGGTCGTTGCTTCCGCCTCAGAGGATGGCCAAGGCTGACATGTCTCCACACACACTTTTCCAGGAGGGTTTAAGGCACGAGGTTCAGCCCTTTCCTGTCATTACTGCAATTCTAAACTCAGGTGGTCACACCAGCCCAGATGTGTGCCTCCCAGCTATTCCCAGCTTTCGGTGGTTTATACCTCACTGAATGGGTAGGGAAAAAAAAAAAAAAAAAAAGTCCGAACACCAGCCAAAACCCCCACATTCCTGTATGTGACTGCTGGGTAAAGAAATGCTGTCAGTGCTGCAGTGCCCCGGCAGGGAACAGAACACTTCCCTGCCCATTCCCTGGCTCTCTACATGTGCAGGATGTTTCCTCCTAAATTGCCACTCCAGGGCAAACAGAAGTGTGACATGCACTGTGGCAAGTGACAGCTTCCCTTCCTTCTGCACTGGCACCTGAATGAAGCCAAACTCCTAACGGGCATCTGCAAAGTGCTCTGGTAGCTGGCATTAACCCCTGGACAGCAGTTGCACACTTTAAACTTTCTGCTGTCATAAAGCCTTTTTCACACACTCCCTCCCTGCATGGGTCTACAAATCTGTCATGTGCTCAGGGATAAATTTCTTGATGCAGAGATTTTACTTTCTTGTGGTTTTTTTTTTTTTTCCCTCCATTATTTTAATATATTTTGTAATCATTTTAGTCAGCATTTTTTGCTTTGGAAATGGATTTTAGATCTCAGTGTGCTGCAAAAAAACATGCATTCCTGAAACGCATTGATTTCTTTTATAGGTTAAATGGGTGCAAACACACAGTGCAGATTTGTCCTTAGGACAGGATTCCCCCCCACCCCAGGGACCCAATGACTCAGACAGAGAGAAAGGAGGCGAGGAACATCCCCGCTCCGGGGTCTTGGTGTCAGTCCAGGCTCTGCCCATCCTCTCCCAAGGGATTCACTCCAAGAGGTGTGTGGTGGAAGGAGCAGGGCAGCGGTGGGGTTCTGTGGAGATGGCTGGAGGGGGAAATTCATCCCCCGTGGGGAAAGGCGGACGTGTTAGGTCTGAAGTGACAGGCAGGCTCCTGCTGGCTCTCTGCACAGGGAGCCAGCCACAGCGTGCTGCTTTGTATGAAATCCTGGCCCCGCTCACAGACTGACATGTGTCCAAGAAAATCCTCTTTTTTTTTTTTTTCTCATCCTCTCTCTCTCTCTCCACAAAGAAATTCTTCCACAGAATTTCTTAGAATCGGAGGACGTTGGCCATTTAGCTGAGATTTCTGGCCGCAGCACAATTATAATTGGTCTCTCATGGATAGGCTCAGTGCAGAGGCCAAAAAACTGCAAGGGTTATTAATGACTGAGTTCCCTTCTACTTCCTAACGGCCAGACAGGCAGGAAAGTTAGAGGGGAAGACTTGGGGCGGAGCCACCCCTCTCCTCTTGTACATGCTGTCCTGATGCTCCCGCG
>NW_010127970.1:11425-14167 GCF_000699245.1 Pterocles gutturalis | reverse complement strand
CTTCTCACAGACTCCGAGCCATCCGCAGCCCAGACACCAGACGGAACGAGGAGCTGCGGGAGGTGGATCGGGGGTCCACAAGCCCTTCTGGTGCTCAGAGACCATTTGGGGGGGCCTTGTCCTTGCAGCTGAAGAGTGCATGAGGGTGAAGTTAGCTCCCACCTTTCCAGAGGCACCTGGTTTGCCATAGGCAAGGTTGGAAGGATAAAAAGACCCAGCTGGAGTGGCAGACTGAGACACGCAGAGAGCCATAGATCCTTCCCCCTCCTCCCCTCAAATAAAAAGAGCATCTCAGGAGAGGTTTGAATTGAGCGAGAAGCATATTATTATGATTATTACATCCCCATTTGACAACAATCACATGGCACAATGCCAGCTGGCACCGGGAAGCCATCGCTGCTTCTCCTTCATTGCCCGATAAACATCGTGACAAGAATACAGCCCTTGTTAGGCTGAGAACTGAAGAATGGGAGAGGAGAGGCCAAAAACACCTCCTTGAACAATCACTATCGAGTAAACAGAGCTGCACTTGGGAAACACACATTTCAAACATATCTTCCCGGAGGATTTTGGGGAGGGGAGCTGTGTGTATGGGTTGGGGAGGTGAGCATGTTCGCACTTGGGCATATTTCTGTGGTGTCAAATAGGCTAGCGGCAGCTAAGAGGAGAGTCCGCGATGCCCTCGTGTTGCAGGGGAAGATAAAAGTCCATGAAGCTGAGAATTTAGGGATGCATGCCAACATAGCAGCCTGGGTAAATTTGGACTGGCACTCCAGCCTGGTCATGGCTGTGCTCAGCCTTTGATAAAGGGTTGTCTCACAAGGGCTCCTAGCAATCCAGTGTGATTCCAGCAAGCCACTCTCTTATCAAAGGTCATGTCAGAAATCTGGAGATGAGGGAGAGAAGCAGGCCCAATAAATGTAGTTGTCATAGGACGATGTTTATTCATGTTAATGTTCCTGAAATCATAACCTCCCACAGGCAGAACAACTGTTTGGGAGCATTGGGAAAAACTGCTGTTTGTTCATCAACGAAATCGTGCCTGTCAGCACGCTGCCGTGGTTGAGTAATTTCACACTGAGCTTTGTACAGGGGAGCTAGCACTAGACGTTGGGGAGAAATGGGTTTCAGAAAGACAAGTGTCATATGCAGCTCTCTGAACATGAGACACTTGTACCTACAAGACAATCTAAAGGAATCATCAGCACAGCGCAGTTATTACATTCATCTAAATGTGCCTCCTTTCCCTGTCGGTCTGTGAGGCCAAGATGTTCATCTCTGGTAGCTGAAACACTGATTTTACCCAAGCAACGCTTGCACCAACCTACCTGAATGAGTCAGGACGAGATTGGGACATAAAGGATTTTATGAGTTGTCATAAATGAGACAACTGATGTATTCTTGTCCTGCCCTGGCTTCTCAGGACCGGCCAAGAGACTCTCAAAGCGGATGTCTCACAAGGGCTCTTTAGGCACCAAAGTTTGGCATCTCCTCCCTGGAAATAATTGCCCAACTACTGTCCCTCCTATGACATGGGTGGCTCTGCAGTGGAAGGTCCTACATTCGGTCCTCTTTCCAACACAGTTTTTTCTGTGACCTTTGGCACATCTCTTAACTTCTGTTACATCTGAGACCACTTCAGCTTCATGCCTGAAACAGGCTGGGGCTCAGCTGAAGCTCCATGAGGCTTCTCAGATAAAGCTGCTGTCTCCTGAGCAGGCTCATCCCCATAGTCCTCCCTGAGATGGCAGCAAACCAAGCGGTGTGCTGGAAGTGCCATGGCCTTTGTGATACACGTGCAACCATAAAGGCAGAGACCAAGGATGAGTCCATACCTTTTTTTCTAGCCTGCAATTTTCAGTGGGCTAGTACAGCCTCCTGTCCAGCTCTGCCTCACCTACTGTCCTTCCTTCCACATGCTGCTGATCCAGGAGAGTACAAAGACTCTGTGAAATAAGAAGCAGATGGAAGCAAAAGAGATCTCTGATGAATACCCAAAGGGATCTGTCAGCGAAACCCTTTCAGTGGCCAATTCTGCCTTCACCTCCCTTCCCGGGCCAAGCACCCCCTTAAAAGAGGGCTGCAGGAGGGCTGTATATATCAGGTCTAAGATCACAGCATGGCTGCTATCCACAAAGCACCAAAGTGAGAGGAAAAGTGGAGAGGAGGGTCACAGCTAATATTCTCCACCAGCTTGTCCTCCCATACGTTAGCAAAACTGCGTCTGTGATCATGCAAGGCAACAAGGGAGGCAGTGTGATCTGCCATCATCTGCCCTGTGCCCCTACGTTAAGATTTAGATTGAGCTGTCAGTGGCCAAAGGCAGCTGGTGAGACAGCTGGAGCTCTCTGCCCTGATCTATTTTGGCTTTACTTGCTCCTCTGTTCCCTACTTGCATTTTCCTTATGTAATTTTGAATTATTAAAAATGACATTTCCTTGACGATGCGTTTGCATTAATCTTGAGATCAGATTACACTGATGTCGCTCTTTAATTTTTTCCTCAGAGAAAAGGTAGTTTTGCACACAGATGGGGAATCATTTGTTTGGAGACCACATTCAGCTCAGGTCCGGCTAAGCTAAGCATGTGATTTTTATCAGGATACATGTAATAGCTAGGTCCCGAGTGAAAGATGACATGGGAGCTGTGGAAGGCTGTCCAGAGCCGGCACATGCTGAAGGCTTCTCTCCAAGCAGCATGATACTCTGCAATGTGTTCCAGTTGGGTGGATTATGCAGGGAA
>NW_010127970.1:0-11360 GCF_000699245.1 Pterocles gutturalis | reverse complement strand
ATGAACAGCTGGTTATTGTAGGCAATGTCCCAGCTTCCCCGTCTCCACTCAAGTGTGCTACATGCACTGGCGGGCTGGCCCCTGTGCCCACGGGAGAGAAGCGCAGGCTTTCTGAATGATCAGTGCTTTCTGGGCACGTCAGAGGTTTGGGAGGTGAAGGGGACAGAAGATGGATGTTTAAGACCTTGCTTATCCAACTCCCAGTTTATCACCTCCATTGAGCCCACACCAAAGCAGCCCCTTCCCCTTCTGCCTGTGCCTGTACCTCCTTACCCGCTCTGCTCAGTTTCTGGCTCCTCCACAAAATACGCTTCATCCTCAGGACCCCTAAACCCAAATTCCCTCAGCAAAAGGCACACCATACCACCCCACATCCCCAGAAGTGCACTCCACCTTGGGGAAAAACTCATGCCCTGAGAGTACCTGTGTGGTATCTTTGTCTCAGAAGACCCTCAGACCCAAGGACCTCATCTCCCCTTGCACTACTGGTACCCCATAAATGCTCATCAATAACAGGACTTAGTGGTTTGTCACATGTTCTGCCTACTAACCCCAGACCAGAAAATATTTGACCCTGAGTGATGTTTTCTTTCTCCCCAACCGTACTTTGCAGTATCAGGCTTCAATCTATGCCCGACTCAAACTTGAGCTAAAGAATGTGCCGTTGCTAATGTATAACCAGGGAGTGTGACGCTGCGTGTGAGAACAGCACACACCACCAGTGTGAGAACAAGCAGCAGGCACATCAGGCGGCCTCATTGTGCTGCTGCAGAGCATTTCTCATGTTCTTTTTGCAGGTGTATCTGGAGACCTCAAGCTGAAGCTAGCTCCATCTACAGCTGCATGCCCATTCCAGCACCAAGCACATCATGGAGGAGCTTAAGATTCTTCCCTTCTAGGTGCTTGGTTTTAATCTGCACTGTTCAAAGTTGTCCAAGATCTAATTAATATCAAATCTGCCTCTTACCCCACACCACGCTGTATGGAGTCTGTCTGGGAGGACATTTAACCGACAGCTCCCTACATCTATGGACCTGACATAGGAACTTGCTTCTGCCTTGGTGGGCTGAAGCTGGATTTGCTAAGCTTGTTGTTGGCCCCGTTCCACTCCTCTCACATGCAAAACTTCTGCTGTGTGATGAGCTGACAGACATTGGGACATGGGGGTAAAAGCTTCCAGGATGACTATAATAGTGTGTTATCATGCACACAAAAGGTACTTCCTATATTTAATGATTGCAAAGGCATATATGTGGTCATTTCATAGAATCACAGAATCACAGAATGGTTGGGTTGGAAGGGACCTTAAAGACCATTTAGTTCCAACCCCCTGCCAGGACACCTTCCACTAGACCAGGTTGCTCAAACTCTCATCCAGCCTGGCCTTGACCCCCTCCAGGGATGGGGCAGCCACAGCTTCTCTGGGCAACCCGGGCCACTGCCTCACCACCCGCACAGGGAAAAATTTCTTCCTAATATCTAACCTAAATCTGCCCTCTTTCAGCTTATAACCATCACCCCTTGTCCCATCACTATGCTCCCTGATGAAGAGTGTTCCCCATCTCTCCTGTAGCCCCTTTAGGTACTGGTGGGCTGCTATTAGGTCTCCCAGTGGAAAGCATTTCTGAAGCCCCACGGAGACCATGCACGTGAACCCACTGCACTCCCCGGCGCCAGCCAATGTCACCAAGGTTTGACAAACTGGCACTTGCTCGATGTGGGTGAAGGTGGTTCAATTAAAATTCCCTTGGATCAGCTGGGGCACTCCACTTTGGCAACTGTCTCAGTCGTGCAAAGCCCACATGGGAGAGGTGTTTGCTGTGCTGCAAACGGCGCAGAGGATCACCCGGGCAGGACAGACGGCGTGGGCCAGGCTAGGGCTGTCCCCCCACAGCAGCCGCCTCAGATGCACTACGTGCTTCCACCCACCATGGGAACATTTCCTAATACCCTCCGACAAACCCAGCGTGCCGCTGAAGGAGAACAGAGTTTGCCTGCAGCTACGGTGCCCAAATCCAAAATACGTGCCACAGCCAGCGTGCGCGAGGCCAGGCAGAGGCAGGGAGATTTTGCACGGCGTATCCAGAACAACCAGATGGGACGGTTTTTGTGCAGAACGATTGAAGCTGAAGCCTGATGGCAGGCCAAGGCAGCTGACGGGCGAGCTGGGCCCTCGCACAAGAGGAATGCAGCGTAAGGAACCAGCTCAGGACGCTCCGTGAGGGTCTCAGAGGAAATAAGAATTAATTTTGTGATTCACATGGTCCTAGGAGGCCCCTTGGCAAGTGTGCAGACTGGGAGCACTCTCTGCATCCCTTCTGCTGCTAGTAAAGAGGCATCTGGCTATGCACTCGTGAGCTGGGGTAGTCCTGCAGTCTCTGCCAGATTTGCTCTGGTTATGCACTGTCCAGGGCCAGCTCTGCAGAGACGAGGGTCTGTGATGTGACCCAGCGTTTGACAAACTGCCCAGGACAGGAGGAGGTCAGCCAGCCCCTCACGTCCCCATACTGCAGTTTTTGGAGCTCTGCTGCTGGTCAAGCCAAGGTAGGATGCACCCTGCGGTGCCCAAGTGCCCAGGTGGGAGCTGATGTGGTGTCTGCATGGGAGATGGGATTGCTTGGAAGAACTCACGTATGTCACGAAACCAGCTGTGGTGTTGCAGAAGGACAGCAATGGGACTCTCGAGGCCTTGCTTCTGTCCCCAGCTCTGCCATAGCCTCAACAGGAGGGTGCTGGGCAAGTCACATCCCTCATCTGTGCCTCCACCTTGAAACGTTGCTCCCTTGAGTTAGAAGGAGGCTAATGAGGACAAATCTTTGGGCTCCAGAGCCTGAGGGTCTCTGCAGGCTCAGGCAGACAGCGGATGAGAACACCATCTTTGCGTGACACAACACCGGTGCGTGGTGTCAAAAGATGACATCATGGGATATGAACGAACATTTGCTCTCTGAAAGAGAAAATAGCAGAAGCATGTGTAACCATTCGCCTTTCGTGCCAACATATTTTCCTTGTGTAAAGAGAGGCCCTGGCGGCCCTAAGGAGGCTGAGAGATGCCCATGCTCCTCAGGGAAGGAGGAACTATCAGGCAAGGATGCCAGCATACCCGCCTGGGTAAATTTGTGCATGCACTTCATGTTATAATAGGCTTTAGTATCTGATAACAGAGACCTGCTGGAGTCTGGCATGAGGACAGAAGGAATCAAAGGTCATGCCATGAATTCCAGTTATGCTGATAGGCATCTACAGCCAGAGGAAGGAGCTCAAGAACAGGAACTGTAAACTGATGGGGAGGGCTGGAAAACCGCTCCAGGGATGACAAGTATGGGTCATTTTGAAGCCCAACTGGACAATTGTATGCGCATGTCTGCCATAGGACATAGGAACATGTTTTCCCTAATGGAGTTTACCCACGAACTCTGTCATTACTAGTTAAACAAACCGAGTAAATACACTGCAATAAATTTATCAAACAGCTGGCACCCGTCTCTCCAGAGGCCTCTCCCCGATGGAGAAGCTGATTCATGACACAGATGGGCTGATTAGCAGATAGGTAGAGATGCAAACATGTAGCGTGTACCTTGCACGAGGGGAACTGTCTGCACACGAAAACAGCTGCAAATGTATGTGACATAGCCCAGAGTTGCTCTGCCCGCTGCCTGCTTTTGCCTCAGCATCCCATCACGCGCTGCAAGTCAGTCTGTCGCTACCACTTGCCTTGTGCCTTACCCTTAGCAGATGCCTGGGAAGCGCAGTGAATGAGTTCACACAAGGAGTGAGGCTCTGCAGCTGTGCACAGAGCTGGCTCAGTGATCCCTGCATAACAGCATGGCTCTGTGCCAGCTAGGCTGCACACTTCTGGAGGCAGGAATTGGTTAAGCTGTTTGGTCTTCCCATAGCACCTAACATAAATTGAGCTTTAAGGTCCTATGGTACTCAAATGGATAGAATGGGGTGGAATGGGATGGGATAGGACAGAATAGAAAATAGAATAGAATAGAATAGAATAGAATAGAATAGAATAGAAAGAGAGGAGAGGAGAGGAGAGGAGAGGAGAGGAGAGGAAAAAAGAAAAAAGAGAAGAGGGATGGGGAAGCACAAGAAAAACTCGTAGCAAGTGACTGACATTTCCAGTTGTGTCACACTATATTATTACCTCATGTATTTATACTTCTTCCTCAAGATTATTCCACTGTTTTCACAATACTCTCCTCCAGCCCCAGCCTAGATGTGCCTTTACTTTTCAACTAATTCCTTCTATTTGGATTCACCTGCTTCATGGCTCTTGCTTTTGCCTTTGCACAGGTACTGACAAGGACTTTGCTGACATTGTATAAAGTGGATTTTCGAGCTAGGAAAGATCTCGTAAACAGACAGAAGGTTGAGAGAGACGTACAGCACAAGCAAGGACACTACAAGCTGCGAGCACTTTTTATCCTCAGAGCATCTTGTTTCCTGGCTCCTTTGCTGAGAATGCTACAAGCATCCTTGTTAGTGACACATGTCAGGCAGCGATGACAGAGCTACCTGTGAGGAACTGCACTAGGCATTGGTTTTTAGCAACTGAACAGTCACCAGACTGGACCACTGAGGCTTGCTCCAGACTCCTGGCAAACTGGTGGGGAAAATCTCATTGAGCTCAGGGAGGTTTGGCTTCAGCTTCAGAGCGAACAGCTCAGATGCATAAGACCCCGCCTATGCTTTAACTACAGGGAAACTGGACTAAAATGGAGAGATTTGAGCCTCAGTGAACAGATTAAATCACCCACTTAAATTAGCAAGCAGGAGAGCTTAACTTTAAATATTAAATCAAAACTTCTTTTACATTTATCCTTTTTAATTATTTCCCCTAAAGAAAGGTTGATACTCATCAGGCTGTAACCAGTGAGACTATGTTGACTTAAAACCACAGCAGCTGGTCTACTAACTTTGGTACTCTGTTACCAACAGACAGTTTTATCTACACATATTTACTTACAGCTTTACATGCTTTTATTGGGTCTTGATTATTACATTTTTCTATGCTGGTGAATTACGATTTTTTAATTTGTTACACGATTATTGTTTTTCTTCATAATTGATTCACATCAGGCCTCATTTAGAATGAAATTTAAATCCACTAAGAATGTCTAAAATCACTATTTTATTAAACTCTTAGTTTATTACTTAAATAAACCACCTTAACTGCAAAACAGAAAAGAAAAAGTAATATTAAACAAAGGAAGTTGTATCAGTGGCTAGTGGGTTAAACAGGTTGTTCCAGGACACCATATACCCCAACATTGTAGATCTGCTGGATCTTGTCCTCTCATCCTCATTTTCCTCATAGGCTGGAGGAGAAAAACAAGCTTGTCTGCTTTTTCCAAACCTTGTTCAGTTTCTCAACTTTGAATGAGCAAGTCATTGAATCTAAGTTGTTGAATAAACTGAAATGGAAAAAATAGTTGACTCCTACTCACAGAAGAACTATTGCTCTCAGAAGTGGATTTAGCACTTACCAAGCTTTGGTTCCAGGTGCTTAGGCAGTGGTTTGGTTCAGCTTTCTGAAATGTTCTGGCAGGAAGCATGTGTAACTTGATATTTAAAATCAAACAAGACAAAAAGAAGCTTTTTATCAAATATACAAAGCTTCGTTCCTAATACAGGCCATTGTTCCACATTTAATTTTAAATATCTCTGCTTCAAAAGAGAGAAAATGTATTTAACTTTGAACTTTTAAAATTATTAAAAGTTGGTCATTGATATTGTATGTTGTCTGCAACAGATGTTGAGAACAGTATAGGCCTTATGTTCCCTGCCCAGTGACCAGACTACTTTAAGCTGCCACTAGGAGACTGTGGGTGGCTTCAGTGTGACAAATCACTGCCCCAGAGACAAAGCTTCCAGCTGGGAATTATAAGCTTCCCCCAGGATGGCCAGAGCTGTCAGAACAGGCATGTCCCACCATTCCTTTTATCCTCCTCCACCCGCCCCATCCTTCCCGTTACAATCACTGGCGAAGTCTTTCCGTACTGTTGTATGACTGGAGAAAGAACCTGGAAAACACGAGCAGAGCATAAATCAATGCTGAGACGCCTGCTCAGATTGTCAAGGCACCTGAAACAATAGCTCAAAGATCCCCCCTCCTGTCCCCTCTGCCCACCCCAGGCAGGAGGTCTGATCCTGTGGGACACTGTGGGACCCTGTGTGGGGCAGCCTCTCCCTGTGGGACACTGCGCAAAAGGTTGACACGCGTTGCTGTCCGAGGTCGTAACACTGTTCTGTTTTACTGCCCGTTGGCAGTAATTAGCTCCCTACTGTCCTCTTCCTGAATCATCTCGACCAAGGATTCTCTGTTAGTGATTTATACTTGGCACTTCCCTGATAAAAGTTTTTCCACTCTAACTCAGCTTGAGTAAGACTCCTCTCTTCTTCATGCCAACTGCGGTGAAGTGTCTCACCTCCTGCCTCTCTTTGTAGTCAATGCCACAGGAGAGGTGAATGGAGGATCTCTGTGCCAGTAGCCCATCCGCTACTCTTCCATCACCAGTGCTCAGTCTGTCATCTTGCCTGGTGGCAACAAACATGTCACCATTAAGAAGAATTGCTTTGGGGTCAGATCCTCCTAACCTCCAGCTTCACTGGCTTCACTGGGATGAAGCTGTGTTATGCCAGCCGAGGATCTGTTCCTTCAGGAAAACAAGGCATGGGAAAGACTGCCCAGGAGGGAAAAACAGGGTTTCTTAAAAGGTTAGCTAACGCTGCTTTAGCTAAAGCCCACCAGAGCCCAATTTCTGGAGGCTTATGGCACATAAATCTTGGATTAACTCAATATTCAGTAGAGCTTTGCAGTCTACTCGTAACACTTCCCAGTTCAGTGTGAAGAATTGGGCCTCTCATGAGCCTCTTTTCAGAGTTTCTCCAAAGCTCTGGATATCCTTCTCCAGTGTGGGATTTGCAGGAGACGCATTATGAGCAGGACACTAATCTGCTCCTCCAGTGCAGCATGTGGGGAAAGGAATCTCCAATGGCTTCCTACAGCGTTTGATCCCTATTTCCTCCCTCGGATAATCTAGTGGAGACACCACTGTGCAGCCATTTCAGTCCAGACCTCACTATTTAACCACTAGAAACATTCTGGTTTCAAGTTTTCACAGATGTTTTTCAGTGGAAGAGTATATCCTAGCTCCTAAATTAACTCAAGCAGATGAGGCAGTATGGAAAACCACTGCAGCCAGTTATTGCTCTCCAGAAGTTTGTATTCACCCCAGGAACCATGACAGAGAAGCTCAGACTTTTAAGAAACCATGGTGCCCACATTTTTGGTTTCCATGTTCATTCTCTTAATTTGTTTTAATGCCAGAGAGGTCTTCTGTTTCCAACTCAGGCTTCCGCCTAGAAGAAACCATTAACCATGTCTGACTGCCTCCAAGCAGGGTGGAAACAGAAAGGTACAGAGGGTAGATTAAGATCAAAACCCCGAACATAAAAGGAAATTTAAAGCAAAAAAAATGAAAAGCGGAATGGCATGCTTCATCCATATAATTGATAAAATATTTTGCAGTCCTGGAAAACTTAATAGCTTCTTGGGTATAATCTTTATGACTTTAAAGGGGTGATAAGGAAGGTAATAAAAAACTGTTTCTGAAAGGTTATGCGTTTTCCTAGTCAACTCAGTTTTTCCTTCTCACCTCCAAGGCTAACATTCAAACGGAAGCTTGGCATATATGGGCCGTGTTGGAACTCGGAAACTGTTTATTTAGCTTCTCCCAAGATACCACCTATGCAACCTTGCAGAGCAGGGCAAGAAAGGGAGCCCTGTGGAGTGGCAACGGCATCTGAAAAGTGGAGGGTACATAACTCAAACTGCTCAAGTTTATTAAAACAAAATAGGTCAGTGGAATTGCCCAGAGGGTTACATAAGGTGGAAAGTAGCGCTCCACAGGAGAGGGGAAGGGAGCCTGTTAAAAGGCAAAGCCGCTCCGGCTTGTTTATGGCCGGAGATAACTGCCTTGCGGTGCTTCTGTTCTCCATAGCTGACAGGAGTATATCACAGCCTTTATCTCCACTGCAGATGAGAATTTGGACTGAGCTGTTGTTTTGTGAGCTGCGGATTAAAGCAAATGGGGCCATTATTATGATTAGCATTATTATTATTTTGTTCCTGCGGTCCCTGCATTTCCTCACTCGCCTACAGTTTGCTTCACAAGAACAGTAAGGATAAAAGCTTGATCCACCTGAAAAGGGTATATAAGAAAGGTGGGTTGAAAGTTGTGTACAGGCAAGGGAAACGTACTGTGGGATCCTGCAGAGCAAAACTGTGAGATGACACTCTCATCTCAGCCCAGAGGTCAGCACAAAGGCCGATAAAACATCTGGGAACATGGAATTGCCCCGTGGCCTGCCCAATGCACCTGTCCCAGCACCACAACCTCCCTCTGTTCCTCCTGCTCCTCTGGTGACAGAAATCCAGCCTCACGTCTCCAACACCACATGCTCCGTCCCGGCTCCCCGGCCCTTGGGATAGACAGGGCAGGGAAGGCCTCTCTTGCAGAGATGCCAGGCAACCTGGAGCTCTCACATCTCAGTGAGGGTATCGTCAGTTTTGGGTTCCTAAATCCCATGCCACTCGTGGCAGCATTCATCCTGCAGAACCGGAAGCCTTTTCATGCCTCCTCCTTGGATACACTGCTCCCTCCTTTCTGCAAGCTTGGCTCAGTGACAGGGCAGAGCTGCTTGTATTCAGAGCTCTCCTCGAAATCAGGCAGAACCCAGGTCTCACTGAAGATCATATGATTAGAGAATACCTGATGCCACTATTTTTTCATGTGTCCAGGCTTGTAAGAATGAAGCTCTTTGCTTGTATTCACACTGTCTGATGCAATGACACCTGCCACCTACTGAATGGGCCACAACCTAGGAAGCTTCTCAGCAGCTCCAGGAACAGGTCTCTGGGACGGAACACAGACCACATGCCATTGAGCCATTTGCTGAGAGCTGGTCAGAGAAACAAAGCTTTTATTTTCATGGGAAAATGCTGAATCATCAAACCCCACATTTTTCATAGGGGTCAAACATCAGTTTTGATGACATTTCGAGGAGAAAGTTTCTCTGATGCAGGACAGAAAGCAGAAAGTTGTTTTTATTCTTGGGGGAGGGCAAAGACCTGAAGGAAACGGGGAAAAGAGGCTACAACCATATTCAATCCACTGGCCAGGTAATAGGAGAGCCAGTTCAAGTTTTGCTTTGCCTGATCCAGAACCAGGGCTGAATCTGCCCAGCTGTGACGGGGCGGGGGGGAAGGTATCTCTCCCTGGATAATTTTTGCAAGACATCTTTGAAAAGGCCTGTGCTCACCCCATGTCAGAATAGCAATTCTAACACCCTAAAAATGTCTGTACACAAGGACTCAGCTCTCCTAGCCAGACCAATGATTTGCGTTCTCCTACAGTTCATCTGCACCCTTCCAGCTTACCAAGCAGCAAAGGCATCTATGCCATACGTCAGGGTCACGTCCCTGCAAGGACAGAATGCCCTGGGATAAGATGTGAGCCCTCTCCTCCAGTCAAAGCACCGCTTCCTTTCTTTCTTGTGCAGACACTTTCCTCTTTATCAGCAAAACTCTGCCACGCCAGTGTGGATCAGGCTCTCGGCTGTGAGAGCACTGACTTCCTCCATGCTACGCCAATTTACTGTGGAGGAGGATCTGGGCCTCTGGAGCGCAGCAAGGATGCTGCCACCCCAGCACCCAGCCCTTTCTGGAACAAGCCCACAGATGCACTGCAAGCTCCTATCCCGACCTGTCAGAAATGCACCGAGCTGCTGCTGCAATATCCACCTGGCACACGAGCACTGCTCTTTCGGGCCACTGTCTTACCCTGACAGGCCTGGCCCTGTCTTGTCAGCCCTGCTGCTGGGTGAAACGCATTTTCTTTTGGCACACAGATGCCTTTGTTCAGCTGGCTCTGCTCTTTTCCAGGGATCATCCACAGCCCCTGCAGCTCTCACTCTGAGCTCTATTCCTTTCGGCACCTTTGGAAGTCTGGCTTTTCTGGTTCATTTACACCAAAGCTCAATTCAAAAGGGATCCGATGTGTATGTTTTCCAGTGGGACAGGCTTTGGCAAAGCAGAAATCCTCCTCTGGTGTGGCAGCTCTGTTCTCCTAACACATAGCCATTTCCACGACCAGTCTGGATCTTCATTCCTCCTCGCGTGTGACCTTAATTCCTAGGAGGGAAGAGCACAGCGTGACTTGTATGGTCCACAGTGTTACAGGCCTTTGAAACTCTCTATTTTCTACTCCTTCAGCTTCGTGCTGGCTCCGAGAGGCCAAAATTTAAAGCAGGCCTGTGCTCTAGTGAGTAACTGATGTAATTACGCTCACTTGTTACAAGGGGAAGCTTTCACAAGAGGAGGAGGGTGGTGGCCCCACGCCAGGAGGTGTGTCCCCGATGACAAGCCGCAGAGCCAATCACAGCCCCGAAAGATCATCACATTCATACCAAAAAGAAAAGAAACCGCCCCGGGGTATTTGTGATTTCATCACAGCCCATTTACTGCACTATTTATATTGAGGGAAGGGGAAAAAAAAAAAAAAAAAAAAAAAGAAAGAGCTGGCAACGAAAGAGAAAAAGAGACTGAGAACCTGCAACTTTGTTAACTAACTCCGCAGCTGAATTCAACAAGGCCAGGCCGGTCCCCCTACAAACCTTGCTTCCCATCCCCTCCCTTCCCAAAGCATCTCTGGAAATCTGTCGCGGAAGCTGGAGTGAAAAGTTCAGCTGCTTGCAGTGGTCCTTCCCTCCTCCTGGCAGGCAACCTCCTCAGCTGCCCAGCCCCGACCGAGCAGAGCTGATCCCCAGACAGGCCGGGGAGGGCTGCGCCCCAGCAGAGAGGGTGGCAGGGCGGGGAGGGGGACCCGCCAGGAGCCCCGGGGATTAATAATTACCTTCACAGCACCCACCGCGGGCTTCAACCGCTGGGGAAAGAGAGGGCAGGTTTAGCTGTAACCCAGGGGTAAGCGGTCAGCATTTACAAATGCTGAACCACCAAAACCCAGCCGGCCACAGGTTATTTATCCCACTTACACAAGAGGACTGTGCGGTCCAAAGGATGAGGGGGCCTGCAGCAGCCTAGAAAGCCCATTTTCTGACACCAGAACCAAGGAGGGGGGGAAAAAACCCCCACGCTTCCTCTCCCTGAGCTGCGTTTCTCTCCTGCCTGCCCTTTCTGCTGCCTTTTTCTGCCTGGACTGCCTGTTCCCCGGAGAACAGACTGTCTCTGACGGCGTTTGTGTGGAGCCTCTCACAATGGGGCTGTAATCTAACCTCAGTGCGAACACTCTGCCATTAATAATAATAAAAATGCCCATCACACCCTGCAG
>NW_010127969.1:0-19151 GCF_000699245.1 Pterocles gutturalis | reverse complement strand
GGGAGCGGGGGGAGCGTTTAGAAGGGGTGTTTTCTCCCAAAAAAATGGCCCCAGGTAGAAGGATGAGTCCTGACGTCAGAAAGGTGAAAGGGTGTTAAATGATTTTTTTCACTTTAAAGGTAAAACATGTTATGGCAGCTGGGGGTGGACTGTTTTAGATTAGAAATAGTTCATTAGGGTGAAAAGGAACATTAACTGCCATTAATAATTAATAATGACATGGGCTAGGGTGTAATCCTGCCCCCACCTGTGCTCCCCAGCACCAAGAAGGCTGCTTCTGTATTTTATACAGTAGTTAAAACACCTCCATAAATCAGTCTGACAGCAGAGACTGCTGGAATCTGTGACCTCTGCGTTGAAAACCTGCTTTTTGTTTAATTACGCTGCAATGGGCTCATGCAGTTTTAGAGAAGGGGGAAGGAAAAAGAGCACAGCAGTTTCCTAACTCACTGGCATCAATAATTGTCTTGAAAAACTAAACTAAGCCCCAAAAATGGTGGAGGCTGCACAGTCCCAATTCCAAACCATCACCAAACTAAGCAAGCTGGCCCTGGGCACAGCAGCCACGCCACAGTCTATCCAGCATGTCTGCACAGGACAGCACTGCTCAGAGACTCTAAACTCAGAGATCTCTAAACTATGCGTCGCCGAAGGAGCTGTGCTTTCCCCAGGCAAGTTCACCCACCTTACACCCACCTCCGGGAAGCTACACAGACTGAAGCAAGGGCTGTCCATCGGAAAAGCAAGAATTCAGAGCATGGAGAAGCGTTTGAAGGAGAAACATGTACAGCAGCTTTTACTATGCATATTAATAAATATTCTTTATTTAAATTTTTGCACATTGCGCTTTAACATATTACATCCAAAACATTTTGCAAATGGATGTCTACTTTGTAAAATCTTATATTCAGCTCATTGTCATTCTGTACAGAATTATAGGTACAACATTACTTTGCCACTAGTTTGCTTCTTGTAAGTCTCACAGTAAGAGAAACATTTAATGAAAAGAGATGGCTTAAATTATGAGAGGCTTGCACAGCTACTCAACTAAAGATACAAGCCTGAAGAAAGAACAAAATTAATGAAATCACCTCCACCAGCCTCCCCCCCAAAAAAAAACAAGAAAAAAAAGAATCACATTAATTTAAGATAAAATTTTGCCATAAGTCACTAAATTAAGTTTTTGAAAGAGAAGGCGCAGTAGTCATCTTGAGAATTTCAGTGAAGGACAGAGCTATTTTATTGTATTTAGTTCGCTCCAGCCGTTGTCAACCAGCCACTGCAAATGGGCCCCTTGTGATCATTTAAGCGGCAGTATTTATTAAATTTCTCCTTCAGATGCTGTCGGTATTGTTCTCTATTGCTGTAAAAAGACTTGTTGTTTGCCATAAAGGACTGTATTTCATCTTGTGAGATAAAGATTTCCTCGTCAGAAGTGCATTCAGACTCATCCTACAAAAGAAAACAGGCATTTGAGAACTCGAGCGCTGCCCTCGCTGCGCAGCACGCCTGTCCTGCAGTGTCCCGCTGCCTACAGCTGCTCTGACGAAGGATGTAGCCCTCACGTCGCAACACCGTAAGTTGCCCGACTCACTCACAATGCTCTGCTGTTTTTTGGGCAAGAGGCAGTCTATACAGTCATGACATCTAGCAGAGAAAGCTTTGGAGTCTTAGTGCATTCCTACTGAAAGAGGATGGCTTTTATTACAGGAAAAAAAAAAAATGTAAAGCAAGTGGAAGGAGAAGGGAAGGAAAGGGAGAGAGAAGAGAGTTGTCCAAGGAGCCCGTAGTGGGAAGTAATATTTGAGGCATGAAGGCAGCAATAATGCAGGCTTCATTGTATGGAATAATACCATCCTTGACAATGAATACTTATGAGTTCTCTCACTTGCATTCCAGGGACAGGCAATTTCTCCTCCTCTGCAAAGCCTCTGAGTTACATACTTTGCAGAGAACATGCAAAAGCAAACAAACTGAACACTGGGAGAGTAAGCTACGGATCTTCGGTTCAGTTATGTTCTCCCTCATATCAGCTCTCCAGGGGGATTTGAGCTCTAAACCCCATCCTCAACCCCAAGGGTAACACGCAGTGTGCTACAACCTGAAATTCAAAGGAAATGGTTACTTACAAGGAGTTCCACTAAGCTCTTGGCACCTTTTCCAGTATCAGGAACAAGTGACATTTCTGTAGGTTCTGCAAACTGTGACACATTTTTCATATGCTCCAACCAAGGCAACTGCTGCCCACTTTTTTCTGAGCTACAGCAGCTTTCAGCATGTGTGTCTTTGGTCTTGTCACGATGAAACTCTGTGTGCATGAGATTTCCTGAGGTCTCTCTGGTACCTGGATCTGCCGTACAGCTTCCAAGTTTCTGCATCTAAATTGAAAATAGACTGTAATGAGCTACCAGCAGCGTTAAACCTGAAACATTCCATCTTCAGGTGGAAGCAGAAGGTTAAGAGGAAAGGAAAAAGTTCAGAAAGGGAGCAAGGATATATATTTTTTCAATATGTGTGCCTGAAATTGGAAATACTTTTGTAACTATTTTAAAATGTATGCATTTAAATAAACATTCTGGAGTAGCTACGTTCCTTACATGTTCATTCTCACACTTCAAAGTTTTACTTTTCTTTTTCTTCTTTTTGTTTTTGCCTTTTGTGTTATTCTCTTCTGAATTAGCCCAACACTCCACACAGCTGTCTCCATCCTCCTCTTTGTCATCACAGCGATGGACACACGAATCATCTCCTGCAAAAGACATGGAATTTTCTTCTCAGATATATTCAAGTTTTGCGTATCCTACACCAGTATTAAGTCCTTCCCAAACCTACCATTTTCATCGTGGTTGCAAATGCCCTCGGTGCAGGCCACATCTGAGCCCTCTCGAGATCCGGTCTCGCTGCCCTCCATGCTCGATGAATAGCCGCAGTCGCTACCATTACAGTGCGGAGATAAACCTGAGACAACGTGAACAGTTACGGTTATCTATAGCAGCTGTTGCACGTTCTTTAGTTATGCCTCTAACAAGAAAAAATTCCTAAGAAAAAGTTATTTGGACAAAATAGCTGAGCACTGTTTACCCCATAAATGGTAAATGTTTTTAAAAATTCAGAATAATGACTTTTAAACACACCTTTCTTGATTTTAGGTGAACCTAATAGGGTACCACTACTAGGACAGGTGCAAGAAGTGCTTTCATTAGTAACAATTACTTCTACACAGTTGTTAGCTTCTTCGCTGCTACCACAGGCTTTGCAACTACTTTCCATGAAGTCTGGATTTTCCTGAAAACAAAAACAAAAACTACTTGCAAGTACTGAAAGGAGCGCAGCCACCATCTTTATACAGATACTCTTCCCACAAGAAAAACAGCTGACACTGACTGATAACAGCCACAGCATTGCTTATAATTCTTCAGAAGTACAAGACAATTTTAAAAAACAAAACAAAACACCTTTCCCAAGAAGAATATGACTTACAGTTAGCCCATTAAGTTCAGTGAAGAGATCTAGAACAATAATTGCACTTAGTCAATTAAAGCTTTCCCCTCCCCCAAAATTTAATGGGAATTGTCTGCAACTAGCACTTGAATTCCCATACTTCAGGTTATTTTTAAGAAATGATAGTTGAAAAATATTCTGGCATAACCTGACCCCCTAGATTCAGAATTTTTTTTAAAACCCCACCAAATCCAAACCCCCAAAAGCTAAGGAGTTCCAGGCAACTACTTTCCAAAAAAGACTGTACTAATATGAAAAATATTAAATCCCACTAGCAATTTAAAACTAGTTCCCAGCACTGAAACACAATAAAAACCTCTCAAGAATTCTAACATGAAACAACAAGCTGATGAACAAAGCACCAAATTAGAAATCTAGTTATTTAACACCAGCGGAAAGCCACAGCTATCAGTGTTTACCTTCACTTGATTTATTTCCTTCTCTTCTGTTGCCTGCAAAGGAGTAGGGATCTCACACACACATTTATTTTTCCGCCTGTTCTTCCGTTTTTGGCGCTTCTTCTCTTGTTTAAGCTCTCGCACTCTTTCTTCTTCTGAAAATTCTTCACAGAGCTGTTCCAATCGACTAATACCCTGCACTTTCTCCACAGCCATCTGTTTATAAGAGGTTAGATCTATTTATAGATGTTAACACAATTCAAGCTTTTACGTTTATAAAAAAAGGAGGAGGAAAATAGCTGGTACGTACTTTTTATAATAAAGTCACAGTAACACAGCTATCGACTAGAGAAGGAAAATACCTATCCAGATTTAGTCACTAAATTTAGATCGCCGGAGATCTACGTACAGGGGGAGCACTGCGTTTAACTCATGGCCCATAGCCACAGTTTTCAGTAAAAAGCTGCAGACTTGAATGTGTTCTTGAATTTGTGTTTACATGGTAGATACTCCGATTACAGCAGCACAGAAAAACACGAGAGCTAGTGCTACAGAACTCCTGCAGCTCTCTGTCTACAGTAACCAGTGACAAATCAAAGTGATTTTCTAGGTAGTCCAATTTTGACATATAGACATACCTCAGAATATAGCAAGTATCCTAATATGTCCCTTAATATTAAAATTTAGAACAAATATAATAATGGCACATCTACATATGAAGCTACAAGAATACAGTTAAACTAGTAAACTATCCTGGATCAATGCTCCTACAGAAGTAAAAATAAATTCACAGGTTTTGTTTTGTTTTTTTCCAGATCACTCTGGGAACTCCTTAAGTCAAAATGAGACGTCATCTTTCCCACTCACGTCAGAAAAGGACTCCATATAAACATAACAGTTCTGTACTTCAAGTTCACAGCCAGCCTTGCATACAAGTAGCATTACCAGCGTTTTACAATGTAAATGAATTTTTCAACACCATACTTTACTGGATTAAAAAACCATCAAGACAAAGCCTGACAAAAATGCCACAGCGCACCTAGTCCAACATCAGTTCCTTAGCACTATAGGTCTTAAAAAAAATATACTTATCAAGAACCTCCAAGAATTAACTAGCTTAGGATTTTACTGGGATCTTTCCCAAATTGATTTTGTTCCTCCTCCTCTGATGTTTTAAACAGAACAGTCATTAAAAGTGGAAGATAAACAAAACAAAAAGGATCTGCATCATGGCAAAGGGGAAGTATACTACTGGCATATGTTAGAAGAACTGCAAGTTCAAGATCCCACAGGATTACAGAGTGCATTTGGAACACGCTGAACGCAAGAGTGAGCAGTTGTGTTTGTAATTAAAAGCACGTCCTCCATTTTTACTAATAAGACAAATAAAACTGTCATAGCCAGAGCTACTTTAAATGCTGTCAGGTAGAAATACCTGCACTGGGAATTAAAACTACACAAGATCCAGAGTACTGTAACACGCAGCTTGGAAAGTAAAAGCAAGCCTTGATCTTTTATGTTCCAGTAGGCTTCACAGGGGAATGCCCCTCAGTTGTGCCACACACTGATGTCACACAACTGCTGCCTGCAGGGAAGGAGGGACTGAATGCAGCACCCTTGAAGCTCCCTCCAGCCCAACGGTGGGAGAAAGCAGAACAACAGTGAAAATACACAGTTATTATAGCAATTCAAATACATGTTAGACAAAATTTGATTTTTTTACCTCAAAGCTTTTGCGTAAAGCATCGACGCCTAGGTAGAAAAGCATCTGCCACGTTTGTTCCTCGGCCCGCAACTTTTGCCAGATTCGGTGTAATCTTTCATAAAGATGAATGCCCAGGCAGGTCAAAACTTCCTCTTGGGCTATGTCTATTGTCTTAGCATGCCTTTCTCTTCGTCTAAAGGAAGAGTGGAACCAAAGTATCGTATGGTTAAAGTAGCTGGAAGTCTACCAAGAGATCAAAGCAGTTCAAGGATGTGTTTTCTTTACATACAACTGAAGATATGTTCACATGAACAGCTTTTTAAATCTGCTGTGCTGCATGCAGATGCAAAATAGAAAGGACCAGGCCAAAGCCACCATTCCATTCCTGACGTGTCAATCTGTGCGTGGCACTACTGAGCTGCTGCACCATGCCTCCCAACCTGTGACTTCTGAAGGTGTTGCCCTATCGGTCTCTGCTTCCTCTGACTAGGAGGATCAGCAGAGTTTTAATGCCAAAGAGATGCAGCCATTCTTTTGTTTCCTAGAATTTGTATTTAGTTTATATAGGAAATATTTCAGCTTCCTAGACGTTTAGGCATCAGTTAACTGAAGCTGAATAAACACATATAGAAGTTTACACATTACTTACCGTACAAAGTTAAAATATTTCAGTATTAATTTCTATCTATCACCTAGTAAGGAAAAATCATTACAAAAGGATTTACCCTCCTAATCAAACAGTTATTATTGAGTTCTAATGATGTGGGGCTCAGAAGTTTCTTTTTCATTGGAAGATTTTAAGATGCTAAAACAGGCTCAGAAATCACTATAATATACAAGTGACAAAAAACCTAAATTGATTATTTGGCAAAACTGTCAACGAAGGTTCTCTTTCTATTTTGCATATTCTGAACACCTCAATGGAAAGCAGGCAGCCCTGGTCAGTGAACAAATGACATCGAAGACATTTGGCAATTTCTTTCAGTCCTGCCTTGAGAGTTAAATGCACTTTCAAGTAAAAAGCACAAATAAAATCTTCGCTACTTTGAAGCACTATGTTGAAAGTCTACTTCCATATGAATATTTACATTCAGCAGTTTATTATGCAGCAAGGAGGCAAAAAATCACTTTTGCAAAATACATTCAATAATAAAATAAAGAAGCAAAGCGCTAGATAGCCCACTCTAGCAAATTACATACTCATACCCTCCTGCGAACTCTGGTTCAGCTCGCCCCAAGAGGTGTGCGATGAAATCTGTTTCACAGCATACGTGTATATGGCGTTCGTGGGGACAGCAGCGCAAACCCTCATAAAGCGCAGCACAGTAGCCCTTCTCCTTGCTGCAGTCCAGCTCACCGATAAGAATATTGTATGCCCGAAGGACTTTATTTTTGCAGTCAGTGCAAAACCTGTGTTGAAATAGAACATAACAGAACTGAATTCTTATTCAGGCAGAAATTTAGACCCGCTTAGCCTAAGTTATAATATACTGAGCTATTTAATAGTGCATGCTATATTTAAACTAGGTCGCATAGGGTTTATGTTACTTCAAAAGGTAAAATAGTGAGACTTTGGCTGTAAGCCACAGAAGTTTACTGTACGCATTATACTACCCATCATATATTACAACTCTGGATATCAACTTTCATGCTCCAAGGCATCTATCAGGCTAATTGTGAATATGAAGAAATTCCTATATGGAAATGCAATTCCATATTCATCCAAAGATCAGAAATCTAAGAGTGAACAAACTGAATCATTAGTATAAGCCAGTACAAAATTCCTCTCGAGTAACACTGTCCAAGTTACTTTATAGCAATTATTTCAAGTATACTCAAGTGAGCGATAAGCAATAAGAAAAAAGTTTCCTCTGCTGCGTAAGAGCGGTGTTTCCACTACAAGCACCTTTAAACATATCTCAAATTATTAGATTACTGCACAGATAGCCAAACAAGGTTTATTTATAACACAACGTATTCAATTTAAATGTGTGATAGCTCAGATAACTAATAGGAGAAGAGTACAGTTGCAAAGTCTGTTATAATTAAAACACAACCAAATTAAGCTCCTGTAAGAGGAGGTACTTCAAGAAGTTACAAAACCTCTTGCTGTATTATTCTCAAAATGCAAGTCAGACAAGCTGCTCACATTTCAGCTTTCAGCTCGAAAAGTGGCTCTTCGTGCCATCTCTGGATGGTGTTTTTCCCTTTCCTAGTTTGTCCAGTCACTTGACAACACTAAGTCAAACATATTTTGATGTTTGATAGAACTATGATAACTGGCTAGTTTCTGTGGTGAAAGGAAAAAAAACAGTAATATTATTGCAGGTTAGCATCAGGAACGCTGCCAACACCATGTTTAATGTCACAGGAGATTAAAGCTATTTTGTTTCCAAAGTGTTATTTCCACACCACCACCACCCCCGCACCCATCTGTGCCCCCACAGTTTATACCAGAACCTTGAGACTACTGGAAATTAAAACTTTTTAATCAGCGTGGTAGCTACTGAACACAACAATAATTTAGTGGCCTATTCCTTCCCTGCAAGAGAGACTTAATAGCTCTAGCACTACCGAGTCATAAACAACTGTTTCAAAACAGCAATTTACAAGCAACACCAAGCCTAAAATCTGCTTCTATTAGTTTAGTTCACGTTATTTTGAAATTGCACATAGTCCCCAAAAGCCTAAAAGAAGGCATAGCCCCAGAGTAGGCTACTTGCAAAAGAGTGAAAGCACATACACAGTTTTAGTACATCACATTGTAAATCATAATTTAATCCTAACCAAAAAAATTCAGACGAGTAGCTATGACTTCATCTGAGGTCTCTGCATTTCCCGTACCACAGCCCGAACAGCAGGTAACACACAGAGTGTTTCACCAGCTTACTCTCATCGGCTGTTAGGATGCAATCTGGCAAGGTTCTCCATCATCATGAAGCTCAGACCTTGAGTTTTAGATGAGTATCAGAAGAATCCTCTACACTTCTAAAAACTGTGTGAACTCTATGTACATTTTGATTCACAAAAAAAAACGCAGCATGTAATCCTCAAAACGAAAGCGTGGCTGTTCTTTTAACGTACCTGTGTTTTCGTAGATAGGTTTCTAATGTTTCTAAAAGACAACTAGAGTCAATTAAAACTACTTCATCCCTGCATTCCTGGGACATGAGCTCCCACACATCCATCCAACAACCCCTGCAAAAAAATAAGAAGAAACAAAAGACTGTATATTATCTTGTTAGGGGGTTTAGAAAAATCAGGAAAATAAAGCATTGTTAGTTTACCTGACTGCTCCCTGGAAAGATCCATAGTGGAAAGGGATGCTACACTTGCTTTCTTTCTTCCTGCTGTCTTCACTGTTTTTCTTATCTGTGCTTAATTTCACTGTACTGAGTGTGCTACTGTTCCCCTCACTGTCATACAGTATTTAAAAACATTTTTTTAAACCTACACCATATATATTATGAACTAGTTATTTCTCCTAAATAAATGCTGTGAAAATGCTACCATGCTCCTTAAAGTCCTTTATAGGCTAAGCCTTAAATTCCAGCAAAGTTAGGGTCAGACGTGAGATACAAATTTTGCTGTCCGTGTTTATAAACCTCCATTCATAATGACTTTTTAAAATTACAGCTGAAAGCCAGTAGTAATTTTTCAGAACATTACCTTAAGTATAAACACATACAAGTTTTAACACTTCTAGCAGATTAAATTTCATATGACAACTCACTAAAAAACACAACTCCAAAGAAAAAAGCAAAACAAAAATCTCCAACTTCCACACATCTACCACCATAAGAAGCCATAAAACACCCTACATTAAATTTACAAAATCTGATTAAAAAAACCCAAACAACTTTTGGATATGCTAAAAGTACACTTATGGAGCAAAGACCAAACTTCAAACAGCAAGTCATGTTTACCTACAGGCTTGTCTACACTTGACACGCTATCAGAACAGTCATTTCTGTTTAAGCACATCGTATGGATACAACAGAGCAGGAAAACAAACAGGGGAAGCAGCTCTCCTATTTAATAATTAGCTCCTCAAGAGTATTCATGTATCCTATTATCTAGTTTGCCAGATCATACGGCTTGCATTATGAGAGGTTAAAACGCTCCTTAGCCCCAAAAGGAACTGAGTAGCCATAAACCGGGCACATGGAAACTGAGGACATCAAGGAGCTCTCCAGTGGTATTAGCTAGTTACGTAACCTTGGATAACTAAACACACAACTACAATTCCAACCCTTTTGTGTGTATAAAATGCCTAACAGATGCAACTCATCTGAAGAAGTTTCTTGTAATGAAGTCAAGCAGAAGCTCTAAGTTGATAAGTTTTGCTCTGTAAGACAATTCTGACACCTCCGTGTGCAGGCTGTTAGCGTGTTTGCAAGGCAGCAGATTTATTTGGAGAAATATCAGTACCGATACACCCCGATCACTTCTGTAGCATAACCAATGGGTATCGACTGAGTAAGGAGCGTGCAAACCGTGTTTCTTTAGCGAACTACACCAATTGTCCACAAGCCACGTTACCAGATAAAGCTGAAAGCTTTACTTGCAGTATATGAAAACACTGCTCTTCCACATATTCCCTGTTAACCTGCCAGCGTTTAAAGTACTACAGGGATTTAATCCAGCAAGAATTGAGGAAATAAAGGCAGCACTTTCCACTCTATTCATTCAGTTTCAGAACTGTTCTGCCTTGCCAAAATGTTAAGTGCAGGTTTCGTGATATATGTTCTTACCCAAAAAAGATCCATCTTACTAAAAACAAAGCAAGCAAAAAAAAAATCACTTTCATAATGCTTTGAATTTGCTTTACTTGAAAAAAAATACCCCATACCCCTATGATCTTTTTCTTGTGCAGCATAAGCTTTCAACTAATTATATGGAAGGCCTGTAACCAAAATTTAATAGGAGATAATGATCAGCTACCACTATCCTCAAGCAGCACAAGTGAAAATCAAGCGTCAAATCCCCCACGCCTGGCGTCCCAGGGGATTTATCTAAACCCAAAGAGACTCAAGTCTGCACAGAAAAATACACATCCTGTAACTGGAAACCATGATCAAGCTTTCACAGGTTGTACACTTAACCAGAAGCAGAACACAACTGACTAAAAAAGGTTCTGGACACTCCAACTAAGCATAATACTCTAATTCATTCATCATCATATTAAAAAAAATACCCCACAAACAAGAAAGCCACCCAAAATCCACAACAGATTTACAGGGAGCGTTCTTCTGGTTAACCAGCTGGAATAAACCCTTTCAACTTCAAGACACAGAGGCAAATATGCATCTTTTTCACTGGTGTATTCAAAACATGCTGTCACATTTTGAGAAAATACATTTCACGGAGTTTTAGTTTTAACCCTGCAGTCCAACCACAATAAAGCCCTCTATTAACAGTTGGGCAAGGCATTTTTAATAGTCCCAAGCAAAATGATGTATATTTGTTTAGCATGTACCCTTTCCCTTCAGTGTGAGAAAAACTGCTGATCAATCATTTTGGTGTAGGGCACAAAAACCAGTTTGTCTTTCTAGAGCATTATTTATATCACAACGCAGAAGCCATCCATGCCCTGAGCAGAATATAATCCAAGTTACGTCAGACGAGATATGAAAAAGCACATCAGAGAGCACTGGTTTGTAACGGCCAAGTTGCATTTTGGCAATTAGTTTTGAAATTAAACACGGATATTTTTATTAAAAAAAAAAAAAACACACACAAAAAACCAACCAAAAAACCATACCCCACCATGTAAAAGACCCAAAACATAAGAGGCAAAAATGGAACAGCTAGAACTAACGAGCAAGTTTTGGAAAACAGTTGATTCCATATAGCAGCCTTAAACTTTATATGAAAGCATCACCAGCTCCCTCAGGGAGCTCTGAGAAACCGCAGAGGGACATCTTGCACACCGAGGAAGGAGCACAGATCTTCTGGTGGGAGGGCAGAAGACCTTATAGCACTAGTTTTGTCCAGTCAATAAAGCGTGAGCAAGGGCAGCAGGGAAACATTAAACATCCTACTGGTATGGTCACTCTTACTGCACAAAAAAGGACTAACTACCTTCCTACGAAAACCTCTAGAGAAAGGCTCACGCCCTACAACACATGATGCCCAAAACTCCTGGGTGCCTCTGTTCCTCTCCTCCGCAATTATTTGGGTCTACTATAAACCAAATAGCTCGGAGATTACTACTCTGGCAAACAGGTAATAGCATAAGAATTGATTTCAATGCTTAAAAACAAATCAGTGTCAACAGTTTAGAACCTTAAAATATTTTAGATTTAATTGTGCATGTTAAACACAAGCTTACCCCAAAGGTTTTGGTTTGTGAGTGTCCAGGGAGTGTAACTGACATCTCTTGTTCTTCTTACTTTTGGGAATTGCATCAATCATGTCATTCAGTTTGGACCTACGGAAAAAGTGTAACTTAGTATTCTGACAACATGGTTATCCAGAGAAATTTTAAAGGGCTTGTTTCAGCTCCTGTATCAGAAACAAGCATGCTAATGAACATTAAATCTATAATTTTCTTCCTGTCATCCATTTTTACTTGTTAAGACATACAATCCTGCAGTGCACAAGGAAAATACCATGCAGATTTTCCAGACAAATTCTAGCAAGCAAGATAAAGACAGCCCACATCTAAAAAAGCTATTGCATAACTTCGCAAGTAACAGACCTCGAGCAGTGCCACCTATCTCAAAAGTGCAGGGAACCACTACGACCGCTTTATCAAGTTACACTACCTCACCCTCCAAATCTCAATACCCCCAGCTCTGCGCTAACCTTTCCTACTTCTCACTGGCCTGCTAACTGGAGCAAGAAGTAGAATGAGCTGGAGCCAAATGGAAGGCAAAGGCACACTGGGGTGAGCAGTCACTGTTTGGTCTGCTGACAGCTGAGAAACAAATGGCACTGAGACCGAGGCTATTCATCATGCTAGCCAAACCCAGAAAGTTTCACTTTCTCCGTGTTACCTTTCTACCCAAGAGTAGAACTTCTTTTGGTGGGAGAGGGTATTAATTATTTTTTAATTATTTTATTTTTTAAATGCAAAGTAGTGGGGCAAAGAAACCCTATTCTTCCAGAGACCGTGAAAAATCCACAGTGCCTATTTCACATTAAAGACTGAACATTTTAATAGTGGTATCTTCCAATTGCAATCATGGCCCTACAACAAATGATATCAAAGATTAGGTCTTCGGAGGTTTTTTTTCCCCAATAACTAGTTTAAAATGACTGTAAAAGACAGGTACGTACTAAAAGATTCAAACTTGCAGGAATTTAGCACCACCAAGAAAGCTGCAAAGTCAAATGCACAGAAGCTAGCATTCCTTTTTCCCCCCGATAAGAATAACCTGAGCAGTTCTAAGACACTTACCCATGCACATAAAACAGTGTATAAAGCTTCTTCGCATCAGTCATACAGCTTCGAGTTACAGAGAGAACCCCCTTTGGCCCTACTGTCAGGGGCTCAAGTGCAGGATTTCCAGACTCAACAAGCTGAGAAAACAGACGTTCCACACTACGACGGCAGCCAACACACGGGACCAGCTGAGAGAGCGCACTCAAAACTTCACGCGATGTCACCATCATGGCAATATTTAGATCCTGCTGTTTAAGCATGCTATGCCTCTAAAAAAGAGCAAGAAATTAAATCATTAAAAAATAAATAAAAACACATCTTAAACTGTTCAAGATTTCTTTGCCTTCAACAGCATTTCCTCATCAAAATGCACTCCTGGAAGCTGCAGCTGTGCTCAGATTTTCAGGTCACTGGCTCACTGCACATCACTTAGAATTTTTACTCTGTGAACAAAACCACACTTGCTAATATCACAGGAGCAATTCTGCTTCAAGGCTTACGGTCTATCCACTGGAAGGAAGATAATATTTTCTCCTCTTGTTCCCTCCTCCTACCACTCAAATCAGCAAATGCTGCTTCCAAAGGGCACACCTCCTTGTCCTTATCAGGAAACCTTTTTTTCTTCACCCCAGCACAGATGTTTTAGTAAAGGGACTCACATAAAACTCTGCAAGTTTTCACCTTCTACTCACACTCATTTTATCTTTGGCATATAGAAAGGAAATTCCCGGGCACTCATTGGCATATATGGAAATCACATTTATAACAAACTTGGTCTGTTCAAACCAAAGACAATTTAGCAATATTTTTCCTGGAAGGCTAAATGCCATTTCACATCACAATTCTAATATCTAAAATTTTTTAAAAAGCACACATTACTATTCAGGGTGAAACATTTTACTTCAGTAGCGAGCATTAAATGTGTGCTAATAATAGAACATTAAAGAGAACACCTTCTAACATTTCTTACATCAATAAACAAATTTAAGAGCTTCTTTTGGTTCCTCTGTCAAACACATCCAGGCACACATACACACAAAAAGCACATACACTTCCATTTCTTCTTCTAACTGCTAAATTACTGGCTTGGATGTCATCAACACTGAACTGCCACTAGCACAACTGTACAGAAGAGAGTCCCTTCCTCACACACCAATCAACACATCTACACTTAGATTATCAGCACTACTTGCACTTTCCAACTTAATCTGTAAAAGCAGAGTCCTGTCAGTGCGTTAACTGTCATTTCTCCCTGGTTACACAAAGTACAGCTTTGTAAGCCTAGTTGTATCGATACAGGGAGTATTTTGCCAGGACAATATTTTCTGTATTATTGTTGTATCACACCACTTAACCACTCCTACTGTAGAAATGACTTGTCACAACTTCTGGGGAGAGAAAGGAAGGATCACGCAACATACCAAAGCTAATCAATCACATGGAATGTGTACATACACCAACTGAAAAGATAAAATATTTTCAGCTGATTTTATATAATACCTGTTATGAAAAGTAAAGCTATTATCAGATAACATTTAAGGCTTGTGCTCTTAAAGGCAGGCACATTAAACAATCTGACAAGTGGTATCACTCTGCAATAATCCTCTTTGCTGTAATTAATAGTACTAGTTGGAATGAGCTATTTTCACAACACAGCTAGGCTCTATACGCAGCATATGTCTGAACTGCTGCTGTCAAACCACAAGTGAATATACTTGTACATTCTGCAAGCTGCGTATCAGCAAACCAGCTGATGTTCCTTTGGACATCCAGTGGCACATTTTTTTAAATTGCTACAGGTGTTACAATGCTACAGTTCTTTGCCAGAGTGTTAGCAGATAAGTTTCTATAATTAAAGCTTCAGGGGCACCACAAAACCACCTCACCCTATCCAACTATATATAATCTATAAACTGTCACGTTAATTCTATCTTGGTATGGTACTAAACATAAGAACTCAGTCTTAAGCAGAGCATGTTTCCACTTGAAAAAGAAGTTCAAAAGAATCCAGAAAAGAAAATGAAAACGTATTTAGAAACTGTAGTTTCCATTATGTATGAATTGCCAGTGAGCAGAAGATGCATTGTTTTTACAAGTTTTCAATTCTAACTAGATATGCAGCAATTGCCCCCTGACAACAGGGTACAAATGCCGTGAAATATAGAAAATGAATGCACGTGGTGTACTTTGGTACCTACACGTTAATTGCATACAGGTGCTGACGTGTCTTTTAAGTCATTCCAGGAGTTACAACTTCCTAGAGAAGCGAAAGCACAAATCTAAGGAAAGCAAGATTTGATATGCAGCCTTCTAGAAAAACAGAAGGGCATATTTACCTGAATGAACTGTTTTAATTGTGCACTGTTATTCTGATGTCCATCAAGGTTTAGCACATTATCAGGAAATTCCATCACCATCTATACAAGAAAAAAAAAAAGTCATACAGAGCATTAATTTATTTTACTTTCTTGGGGGAAATATGACAGAATTTACTTTAAGTCTTCATTCTTTTCACATAACTATCAGAAGCTTAGGAAACTGTAACATTAAGAGTTTAAGATAGTGAATGTTTCAGCAAGGTAACTAAATGTTTCACTAATATAATGTTCTAGAGGCAGTTCATAAATGGCAACTCTTATACAGCTGTTATACAGAACGCAGAAGTTGCTAAATGGTCCATCAGTATTTTTATTACACTATCTACATGATGTGAGACGTGTTTCAGTTTAAAAAAAAAAATGTACTTCACCACGCTGAGATCCAGATTGATCCAACAGCCTAACTCAATTTATAAAGCTATGAAGAAACAGTCACAACAGTTTAATGACTGAGTCAACTCCTTCAAAGGCTAATTTAAAACCATATTAACCCAACAAGGCACTCCAAGGTATACTTTGTTTTGTATGATTGCAGCTGCAACTCTCAAGAGGCTCAAAGTAAAACGTTAAACCCTCAGAACAATGTGACTACTCCTAAGTAATTAATAATATTTCTTTTCCAATTACTGAGCAACAAAGAAGGCACTTTCTTTGGCTGGGGGAGGGAATCAGTAAAATAATTTTCAGACAAAAATCTAACTTTGCAACCATGAAAGAAATCAAAAATGAAACCAACTAGAAAAAATAGTAAAGACTGGCTTAGGTGATATTCTTTGTCCAAACTGAGAAATACAGAATTTATCAGTGTGAATACTGAAAATCCACTTTAAAATATGAAGGACAAAATAACAACTCTAATAACAATCAACACCAAACAAAATTGCCTGATTCATCCTTTTTCCTCCCTCCACCTTCCCTCAACTGCCTAGTAAAGACAGAATTCCCTGCTGTCTTCGTAATTGCTGACACTGCCTCCAGAGAACTCATACATTTACTTTTACAAGCACTCAACATCGCTCAAAAATAAACACATATTCTCTAAAGACAGAAAGCAAGGCAATATTTTGATCTCACATGTGCTAGAATGGGAACATTAGCACAGCTGCCTTATCTTTGTACAGAACAGTGCCACAGCCGGTGCCAATTCTGAACTCTCACGCATTTTTTTCCAGTTTCCCTTGCCCCGACCCATACACACTAAGCAGCAGCACAAGTTTTTGCTACAGAATTACAGGTTTCCTACACCGAAGAGATAAATCTGCATCTTTTTTTTCCCTTTGCCTTCATCTCCCACTATCAGACAACACCCTTAGGTATTTTGTATAACAGAGCGAAATTATCAAAGACTAAATTAATTCATGTGTCTGATAAGATTTTATTAAGTGGTTAAACATCAATCACCATCACACCCTGAACTGGAAGAAAAAAATTCCCATAACACCACATCAAATGGAATGCCTTCTAGAAATCACAAAAGCTGCCTAAGAAATGAAAAGGGTTAAATATTTAAACTTCCTTTAATTTCTAGTTGAGCCCTAAGAAACAGAAAAGAGTGATAGTGAACAATTCATTGAGAGGAGCAGTATCACACTGCACCCAGACAGCTTCCTGCACTACTACAAAGCAATGGTACAAGCTTAAGAGCATTACAGGCCATTCATTCACTAATTTGCAATCACTGATTTACTATTTCTAGATTTAAGGCACAGATTAAGTCTTCCAGTTGACTGATAGAAAGGAAGTAGTCCCATTATTTTTCACTTTTGAGTCTTAAAAGAGGTCAGCACAATCAATAAACACCACTACGTTTTAAAGATAATGCTGCAGATGTAAAATTATGTTTCAAAGACAACTGCATCTCTTGCAACAGCTCTCACAAAGAATTTTAAAAATAAATTACAGAAGACTCGGAGACAAGGAAGCTAAGAGTTCATTCACTTCCTTCTGATTTATTTAATAAAAGCTTCCAGCAACCACCTAGAAATCCAAGTACTTTGTAACAACAGTAACAAAATGGAAAAAAAATAGACAAGATTTCTTCATGGTGAGGATGACTTGCACTTGCATAAATGCCCTTCATCCAGATGGATACAAAACTGATTTACAGCTATAGGAACCTCTTCAATCATGAGCATGGCTTGGCTCTGGTGTAAAAAGTAGAAGAAGAGCGACAACATAGTGCAACCGCACAAAGTTTGGGCCTGGTGTTAAATTCTGGAACTAAACTGCAAATGGAATTTCAGGTCAGCTGAAGTTATCTACCTGATGCCTGGTAAAGCTGAATTTTCACTCAAAGGTAACCAGAGCATGGTAAGTCTTGACACAATCTAACAAGTAATTTTTACTGGGGAGTCCAGAAGGAAAGAAAAGAAAAAAAAAAAGAGAGAAATCCAAGATCTTAGAACCACATGAGGAATGGAGGGGCAAAATAACTTTCAAGGCGTGTCCAAGACATCAAAAAACCCCAAACTTATACTACTTCTACGCAGTGCTGGGTTTTCCAGGTAATCAACCACTGCAGGAGAGCTAGATATTGCTTTGGACAACTTAAGGGAAAACTTTGCCTAAAGTATATGCACAGTTAACCAGAGATGATAAAAAACCAGCGATAATATTTGGTAAATTAATAGTATGTAAACACTTAAAACAATCAAAACTAAAATACAGCAAAAAGCCTTCCTCCAAATTAGCAAAACCAGATGGGATCGAGCTAGATAATATTTAACAGTGAGATGGAAGATTAAGAGACTGTCTGAATACACCCAATTGTTTTGTTCTGGAAGATGGAAGAAATTACATGAGGAAGCTGATCAAGTTGGCTGATGCAAGCCAGGCATTCTCCCATATTAAAACACGACGTTAGGAATTTAGAGCACAAAAATTTTACACTGTCTGAAGTAACAGCAGTTACTGTCACACCACTGACCGTGACAAAAATCAAACGCAAATAATTAAGATACCCAGTGACACTAAGTCCAATTTTATTTTCAACCCAACCTTTTCACACCTTAAGAATTAAAAGCAGCAATGACTGGCTAGTTAGAGAATTCTCTTCCATTTGCTGTGTTCACCTACAATGCAATTTCGGAGCCTTCCTCTAAATGTGTGAGGAAGAAAAAGAGAGACCAGAGAGCCTCCAAGCTGCATTTAGTTCATTTTTTCCACTGAATCTTCTGGAAGTGGCAAAACCCTCACATGCTTCAATTCAGAATAACACACTGAAACAGAAACGCTCTCAGATTTGTCACTGTAGACATAGCAGCACATTATTACAGACTCAATAACCCTTACTCTAAGCCAAAGCTTTCAAAAACACCTTTAGCCTCTTCTTGCCTATTTAAGAGCATGATAATTACCTGGTTGCAAACCTGGGGTTTAACGTTAATATGGCTCCCTTCCTTATGAACTGAAAAATGGCTTTGCTCCACGTTTGGGCTTGGGCACCGAAACACGCTTGCCACTTGAAAACAAGTTATGCGCAAGCCCCAATACAACAATAACTTTCTTATTATGCGGTCTGCATGTTTTTAAGAGCTGGGAATCAGATAAAAAAGTTGCCACATTAAGCGCTGTTAACCCCAAGTATTGCAAAGCCCCAAAGATTAACGCTGCAGGAGCAAAGGAGGAGCCTAGGAGGCCTGCCCAGAGAAAAAGGCCTCTCTCGGGGATTGCAACACACCGCCCGCACACGTTGCAAGCGGGAGGTGCGGGGACAGCAGCTGCTCCGCGGGTCGCTGGCACTCACCGTGAGGGTGTCATCGATGTAGAGGGGGATCTGC
>NW_010127968.1:3298-5658 GCF_000699245.1 Pterocles gutturalis | reverse complement strand
CCTCACGGTCAGCAAAGATCCCCCAGGCTAGAGATAACCAGCCATGGGGAAAGTGAAGGGATCTGGGGTGTGAGGACATCCCTGCTCAGAGCTGGGGCTCCTCCTTCCGAATCGGGCCCCTGCTCTGTGTCCCCTTCGGGGTGCCAAGCCCCCAGGGGTGTCCCCAGCTCCTGGCAAGGGACTTGGCAGAAAGTCACTAAACCCTCTCTGGGGCTCTGCTGGGTGTCAGACACCGTCAGCATGCAGGGAGGGGTGTCGATGCCTGAACAGAGGCTGGTAAAATGGGGAGAATGGGGGAGTGGGGTGAAAAGAAAGCCCACACAGCATCCCAGCTGGGTCATTCTCCCCAGGGCAATCCCGGGCTGTGCTCCATGGACAAGCCCCCCGTGGTCATCACCAGCCTGAGTAGGAGCGAGAGTCCCCTGGACGGCATCTGCCTCAGCGAGTCTGAGAAGTCGGCCGTGCTCACGCTCATCCGGGAGGAGGTACGGGCTGGGGACCCCGTCGGATGCTGCTGCGGGGGGGAGTGGGGGCTGCCCTGCCCCAGGGGGGTCTGGTCACCCAATTGCAGGCGTGGGGCAGTGAGGGGACCCCACTAGAGCATGTCCCAAGGGTCCCATCTGCTGCATCCTAGATCATCACAAAGGAGATTGAAGCCAACGCCTGGAAGAAGAAATACGAAGAGAGCCGCCAAGAAGTCTTGGAGATGAGGTCAGAGCCTTCTCTTCGCGCGTTCGCCACTCACCCTGCGCGGTGCTGCGCTGGGTGTTCCCGTGGGCGTCCCAGGGTGGGGCAGTGGTAGGGTGATATGGCTCAGCATCGTTGTGCTCAGCATCGTTACAGCTCAGCATCGTTACACTCAGCATCCTTGGGGTGGGATGTGTCAGGAGACACGAACTCTTTGTGCTTGTGCTGTGTTGAGCCCCCCGGTTTCTTGGCTGCAGGAATAAAGCCCCGTTTGCCAGCAGCAGAGCCGTGGGTGCATGTCTGCAAAAAACTGCTGCCTCTGACCTGCTGTGTCTCTCCCTTCCTTCTAGGAAAATCGTGGCTGAGTACGAGAAGACCATTGCCCAGATGATCGGTAAGGTACCGGCAGCTGGCCGGGCACGTGGGTCAGGGGGCAGCTGCCACGGGGGGGCCACCTGCCACAGCCGTCCCCACTCAGTCACCGCATCTCCCGTTTGTTCTCCATCCCAGAGGACGAGCAGAGGACGAACATGACGTCTCAGAAGAACCTGCAGCAGCTCGCCATGGAAAAGGACCAGGCGCTGGCAGACCTCAACTCGGTGGAGAGGTCCTTGTCGGATCTCTTCCGGAGATACGAGAACCTGAAGGGTGTCCTGGAAGGCTTTAAGAAGGTCCGTGCCTTGGTTCCTCGAGGAGCCCTGCCTCCATTCACACACCGTTTTTCCATGCTGCCCAGCTGGATGAGGGGCTCCAGCATAAGGGAGAAGCTGGGTCTATTTAAAGCCTTTTTCTTTTACACTCAGAACAGGATTTATCATCCCGTCAGAGCAGCATCTCCGTGCGCAGTCCCAGTGTACTTTTTTTTTTCCCCCAGAATGAAGAAGCTCTGAAGAAGTGCGCTCAGGATTATTTAATGCGGGTCAAGCAAGAAGAGCAGCGGTATCAGGCCCTGAAAGTCCATGCAGAAGAGAAATTGGACAAGTAAGGTTATGCACAAGGGTGCTGGGCATGCTGAGGAGCTTTCGGGTGCTTACAGACCTCTTGGGCAGTGTCTGCCTTTGCCTTTCCTGGGGCGGGAAGGCAGGAGCTCAGCGATGGGAAAAGCTGCCTGGGGCTGGGGCGATGGGTGTCAGTCAGCACAAAGCCCTGAATGGATTCTCTGGTCTCTGCTTAGGTGGTGGGGTTTTTTTTATTTTTTTTTTTGTTTTGTTTTGTTGTTTTGTTTTTTTTTTAATGGGGAAACAGGTTCACGGTCTATTTGCAGCCATTTCAGGAGTTCCCAGGTTTCAGCAGGGCTCAGTCTGTGGTGTGGGAAGGGCTCAGCTGATGAGCAGCAGCTCACCAAAGGCAGCCCTGAGCCATGCGGGCGAGGAGCAGGTTTCGCTTCGCTCTGAGAAAGCGGAGTTTCCGTGCAGCAGTCTGGGGGAGCTGAATTAATGCAGTTTCGTGCAGGTTTTCCATGTGGGGAAACCGCCTCTGCAGCGCCCAGGCGAGCGGGAGCTGGGGTGCTGCCGCAGCGCGGTGCGATGGCGTCTGGGGGTGCTCCCGGCTGCACCCAGAGACGTCACCACCGTCCCCTTCCCTCCGCACGCCGGCGCAGAGCCAACGAGGAGATCGCCCAGGTGCGCACCAAGGCCAAGGCGGAGAGCGCGGCGCTGCACGCGGGGCTGCGC
>NW_010127968.1:2965-3180 GCF_000699245.1 Pterocles gutturalis | reverse complement strand
GCTGTTCTGCAGGTTTTTGTCCCAGAAAGTGATTTGTGTTGGTTTTTTGGGTAATTTTTTCTTTTTTGTTTGCTTGTTTTGTAGGTGTATTTTGGAGTTTTTTTTGTTTTTGTTTAAGTGTCCAACGTGGCTGCTGGTTCAGGGCTGGCGCACGTTTGCCCGTCCTGGAGCTTCGGCAGAGCGTGGTCCCGCCTGCCCGATGTGGGGCTGAGCGG
>NW_010127968.1:2308-2801 GCF_000699245.1 Pterocles gutturalis | reverse complement strand
TCCCCCATCTGTGCCGCCACCGGGGTTCTCAGGGTCCGCTTCCCTTCCAGAACCAGGAGATCGAGGAGCTGACCAAGATCTGCGACGAGCTGATAGCAAAGCTGGGGAAGACAGACTGACCTCGCTGCCCCTCGCCCAGCGCTCTGCACTCGGCCGCGTCCCTCGTCCCGTCGAGCACCTTGCCTTATTCCCCAGGAACCCCCCCAGCAGAGAAGCACACGTGTCCCACTGCCTGCTCCGCTGCTGGACTGCAGAGCCGGTCCCCAAATGTCCCCATCTCTGTGTCCCGAGAGCTCTGGGGCTGGTGACCAGGTTCCCGGTGCCCAGGCTGGGTGTGCGTGTCCCTCCCGGGGTCAGCAGCCCACAGCCACCCACTGTCCATCTGCACGGATGCCACCGCTCAGCTGGGAGGTGACACCCCAGGCTCTGTCCCCTTGGCCAGGGTGGGTCTAATCGTGCTCTGTCACTGTCCTTGCATGCTCGGTTGCACTGG
>NW_010127968.1:744-2212 GCF_000699245.1 Pterocles gutturalis | reverse complement strand
AGCGAAGGGGCTGGGGGACCCCAGGTCCCCACCACAGGTGGTTTGTGGCCACCAGCACGGATTCCCTGGCTGAAGCAGCCTCCCAGCAGATGGATGGGTTTTGGGGAGGTGGTGGTGTTTGGGGGGCTGGTCCCAGGCTCTGGTCCCGGCTGTGCCAGCCTCGGCAGAAGGGACCTGACGTCTCTGCGTTCGAGCACTTTATTAGCGTTTAGGAGCACTGGGGCTCTCTGCTGATTTCTCCCGCTCTGACACGGTCCTGCTGCGTCTTGTTCCCCCAGGAGACACTTAACCCGTAGTAACGTAGGTCCTCTCGCAGGAGAGCCCGGCCAAGGGAGTGCCAGAGGCGTCTGCGGCCGAGAGATGTTTGAGAAACGGGGAGATGCTGGTTCTGGAGGGCTGGGAATTGTCCGTCCATCCTCCCCTCGCAGCCCTGGCGTCGCCTGGGACTTGTTCTCATGGGGTTCGCAGTCTGCTTTAAATGCAGGAAGCCAAGCCCCCCGCTGTTGGGTCCCCACACCGTGGTGAGGTTGTTCCCCACTTTGGATGTTGCAGGAGGAAGGAAGCAAACCCTGAATTGCTCTGTGGTTCTTGCTGACTTACGGCTCTTTCCCCATCAGCACAGAAGGGTGAGGAGCAGTGCAGGCTCTTGTGCTGCGGTCAGAAATGCCCTGACAGCACTGAATATTCAGAGAACCAAACAAAAGCCGCCCTTCACAGGCCAAGGCAGATCCAGGCGGCAGTGAAATACGCTTTGAAATCTGTCTGGATGCAGCCCAAAACCCTGACTTTCTGCGCAGGCAGGCTGCCTGCTCTGTGTCGGAGGCACGCCGAGCTGCAGCAGAACTGCTGAGTTGCCTTTGGCCGTGCAGGGAGCCGGGGGGGCTCTGGGGTGATGTTTAAATCCCTGTGTAGATCCCGTGCGTGCTCCCCGGTAACGCCGTTGCACGGACCAGCCTTGCCCAGGGAGTTCTGCCACCGTGCAGTGCCGTGTTGCAGCAACCCGTGGCGTGGCTGTGCCGTGGGTCCAGGGCGAGCCGTGGTCCAGGGCGAGCCGTGGGTGCTGCCCCCGGTCCCTGCAGAACCAGCCCGTCCTGCCCAAGCAGGTCGATGGGATGGGGCAGGGGTGGAGGATTCTCTCCTATTGCCTTGCACAGGTGTCCAGCAAGGGAGGCGTTTGCTGTTTGGACTGCTTTCTACCCAGCTGATTGCAAACCTTTTTGCTGCTACCTTTTTGTAAAAGACTCAAGCTGGTTTCCTTCTATTTTCTAGTTCCCTGTGTTCAGCGTGCAGTGCAGACACCTGTTTAGATCAGAGCCATACACCTGATATATATTTTATTAGTTATATTATGTATAGAGAGAATTTATTATGCACTCAAGCAAAGATGCCGCAGCCTGCCCTAGCATGTGGAGTCCAGGCCTGTTCATCACAGTCCCAGTTAATCCCAGTGAATGGGCTGGTAGGGGGG
>NW_010127968.1:0-545 GCF_000699245.1 Pterocles gutturalis | reverse complement strand
TTTGTCCTCCCCACGCACCCCTAGAAAACCCTCTGTCGGATGCTCCGCAAAGACCATTTCTGTCTGGGGAGTCAAACCACCAGCCCCTGGAGCGACTCCCCTCCCCCCCGTCAGCATTCGGGGTTTGCAGCCTCCAGCACCGCTCACGATGTCTCACACGTGTCCCCCTCCAAAGGAGCTTTCCTGCCGGGCTGCGCAGGGAAGGAGGGAAAACCATTTTTCCCACTGGGGAAACTCGAACCCTTGAGACCCAGGGATTCTGTAGGCAGTTGGGTTTTTCTCTTTGCAACTGTTCAGCAGTCGAAGGGATGCAGAATTTGAAGAGCAGTGCCCCCCCCCCGGCAGCATCCCCCCATCCCTGCTCCCGGGGGTCTCCGGTCCCTCTCCCCTCTCTCGCCCCGGTGCTGTCGCGTTCTGTGCCTGCCAGCATGCACGTCCAGTCTGGGCAAAGAAGATTCCTAAGGAATGATTAATTAACTATAATATGGTTATAGTTACCTATATAAATATATATATAACGGTTACAGCTTCTATAATAGGCGGCG
>NW_010127967.1:2766-42803 GCF_000699245.1 Pterocles gutturalis | reverse complement strand
GCTTCACAGTGAGGACAGAGCTGGGATGTTCTGGGACAGGATGGAGAGGAGGCTGGGGTAATGAGGGTGTAGCACCCCACTCACCTCCTGTAGGGCAGGACAGGGTGGGGTGTTGCAAGGGAGAATGAGGGCTAAAGGATGTGTGGGGCAAAGGGGCAGAGGGTGGCTCTGTCCCTGGGAACTGAGTAGGCTCAGGGTGGGGAAGGCAGCTGCAGGAGGGCTGGGACAGCAGAAAAGAGATGGATGCTGTGTTCTTGTGTCCCTGGAGATGATAGTCACCCAGAACGCCTGGTGTGAAGTGTGTGCAAGAGCTGTGCAGCTGTGCATGGGCTGACTTTGTACCGGGGTGAGTGGCAAAGAGCAGGAGCTCCCCTTCGTGATTTGTGGGGTCTTGGACATTCAGCCCTTGCAGTACCCTGCCAAATTTCTCTCTTGCTGGCATGTTCTTTTGAACGCTGCCCCTGGAGCTGAGCCCTGTGCCAAGCCCTGGGCACCTTCCTCCCCCTCCATGCTCCATCCCCACGCATACCTGTCATGGGAAAGCACCTGCCCATGAAACCCCAGGCGCAGCCCTGCATACTGCCCTGTGAGCCATCCGTCCCAGCTGCGCTTACACAACCCAAGCTCTGCTCTTGGGAGAAACCGAGATGGTTGTTGGAGATTACTCCAGAAGGGACTCTTCCCACAGCCCCCTGCTCCTTTGGTGCCCCAAGAAGCACATGGTCTTCTTGGCTGAGATGATTTGACTCGACTGAAGCAGAGAAGGATCAAGCTCAAAGGAGGTCTGTGTCTCCTGCTTCCTCTATGCTGCAAGGCCTGGGCCTCCCTGCATGGGTGAGGAGGAGCCTGGCTACAGGGTCGCAGGCCATCTCTGACACCTTGGTCCTCCTCTTCTTGTCACCTCTGACACTGGCTGCAACATCCATCAGTCCAAGGTGGATGATTTTCAGCTCTGGGAGCCAGGGTCACCTGCGGCTCAGACCCACTCAGCCTCCCCCCAGTAGATCCCCCATTGACTTTGTCTTCTTTCTGACTTCCTGGAGTATTCTGGGGGTCTCAGTCTGCACCCTTGAAGACCTGCTTTCCATATCCCACCTGCAGTATGTTTCTCTTCCTAGTAGGGTTCCTGATGCAACCCTGTGGTTGAGAACACAGGAGGAAGAGGAGGTCAGATAAAGGAACAGAAAGAAAACAACTCCCCAGGACCCCTGAAAAACATCTCCTAGTTGTTTTGCATCACTGTCTTCCCATGGCATAAGCTGTTTACTGCCCCAGTCCTTCAGATGCCCACTTGGGAGAGTAGGGTTGTGACAGTGACCTGCTGGGAGGGCAGGAGAGACCTCGTACATTATCTCATAATTTACATCCATTCTGGCGTTCACAGCCATGCCTTGTGGATCCTGCCCAAAGATCCCAAAAGGTGTCCCTGCCCTGGGAGGTAGACATCCTTCTGAGCACCTCTTCACTTGCAAAATACCTGCCTCCTGATCTGCTATCTAAACACGGCATGGCTGGGCAGCCACCGATCTTGGCAGGTTTCGTCAAGGCTGTCTTTAGAGCCATAATTTTGGGAGGGCAGTGAATTACCACCTTTCCCCTGGAACCGATCTGGCTCTGGAGTGAAGTTGTTGGAGCCGAGCGCCCTGGTTCAGCTCCTCAGAGACATTTCTAAAGGCCTGAGCAACCTGAAAGCCTGGAGCTATTTAGCTCCCTCGTGGCCTGGTTTTCACATGCTCCAAACTCCCCGATGCTCTTGAGCAGCTGCAGAGCTGCTGCCAGGGAAGACTCAGACAGATATCTGTCCCTGCTCTTGTCTGAGCTGGGACTGAGATGTGCTCTAAATGTCTTGCTAATGTGGTGTCTGATGTTCCTCTTACACTAATCTGTTAATCTTTCTACTTCTTCATCAAAAGCACTCAAGCCTAGTAGAAAGCAAAATCAGTATTTCAGATGTTTGAAGAGCCCTTCGTTGTTATTCGGGCTGGGCAAATAACACCTTTCAGGGTGTTGTGTTTCAAGGTCCTGAGAGTGCCTGGTGGAGCTTGGGCTGTTTTTCCCAAGGATTTCAAGTGGAACAGTTTATTAGGGACTAACAGGTTGTCTCTTGCCTAGAGAAGAGAGCTCAGAAAGTTTCTATAATGTTTAGGGAATTTTTCTTGAGCCATGATCTGCAAGGTTTGGACCAGGACTTGACAGCTCAGCCAGGGTTTGGGGATAGGGTAAAAGATTAAATTCAGGGCAGCAGATCTGCAATACCATTTGGCTGCATCCTGGAGGTTTCTGATTCTCCCACTCACCTGGGAAGACTGGAGAGGTGTTGTACAAGAGGAACCTGCACAGGAAAGGAGTGAAGCAAAAGCTGGCCCTTTGAGATGTTCTCTACAGCCTGGATCCTTCCATGCTCTGCTCTTCAGGACTGTGGTTTCACAAGGGAGTGAACATGGTCAGGCACATGGGACACCCTCAGAGGGGGAAAAAGACTCTGAAGTTGTAGCCTGCCAGTGCTTCATGGTGAGAGATCCTAACACTGGGTGGGATGCATTTCACAAGTGGTCTTCACACAGCTGGCTCCTGAAGACATTTATGAGGGTCCCCTTCCTCTTCTCGCCAGCTGGAGACAACATTGCAATAGCTTTTGTACCTTCCGCCTTCCCTCTTCAGTGGTTTGCTTCAAAATGTTACTGCTTTTAATGGGCAGTAACCCTTAAACCCTTAACTATTCTTGCCAAACAACACCTCCATCTCTCCCCTAGTGCTAGAAATCAGCTTGTGCCCTGGAGTCATTGTGGTGTCTACCTTGGGCTGCTCTTCTTTCTGAAATGCAGCAGAGGTGATGCAGGAAGAACACCATGGGCTCTTGGCAGAGCACCACCTGCCCAGGCAGCTCCACAGTCCCCAGAGACCTTAAGGCAAGATGTTCTGAGAAGGATGTGGGTCTTGACTCTTTCTGCACTCATCTGGGCTTTGCCACAGTGTACACAGCAACTGACGGTGCTGCCCAGCGTGAGTGGGAGGCAGGAGCACTGGTGGTGGTGCAGGGGTGGGTAGGACATAGGGACAGCTGTCCTTTGACTGTGGAGGCTGTTCCTCAAGGACAAATTGGGAAGGAGGTTATTTCAGGACTTTGCCGAGAGTGGGTACAATGTGGCGGAATTATTTCAGGACTTTGCCGAGAGTGGGTACGATGTGGCGGAAAAGCAGCCGCTCTACAAGGTGGGGCAGGGTCCTGCTTCTTCATGACAAAACAGCTCCTCAGCTCCACACCAGGTGTCCTGTGCTAGTATGAGTGGCAATGCCAGATCAGTGCAGGCAAGATAAGTGGCCTTAACAAGCCTTAAAATATTACTTGTCCTACCTGTTTGGTGTCTCCAAATGAAGGCTTGTCGTACCCAGTATCATCATTCAACATTAGGTGCAGGTTGGTTGCAGACCACTGAAGTGAGGGCTCTGCTGGTGTCTAGAGGAACAGACACAATTCCTTCACCAAGCAGGAAAAACTTCTTCCCTTTGCCTATGGAAATAAAGGTGTTTATAAAACAGAGTTGACATCAGGGGAACATTTTCCATTTGAAAACAAATCAGCAAGAACTGACAATATTTTTTTTCTCTATTTTAGCTCAAGTCGATCAACAGATACAGATGCATAAATATATATTTCCTAATAATTTCTAAAGGCATGATTCTGACTGACCTTTTTGAGTTTAGCTTTGTAATTAATACTTGGCTTGATTCTGAAGCGTAATTTACCTTGCAAGAGCATAATTTTTTCATTTTTACATGTCAGCAAAAATATCCCCCCTGCCCCAACTTTGAAATGAGAAACTCATTTGAAAAATGATCTAATTTCAACAAATTGACATTTTTTCCATTCAACGTCTTCCATTGAAGCATTCCTGGTTATCTCTCTCTTTTTAGAGTCCTGACTCTATGGCTTGGGACCCTCTGCTTTCCCCAGAGCTTTCAATACTATCTGTCAGCTCCACTGGGTGCAACTGGGAGCCAGATTAGCTCATTATTTTCCCAGCATTATTTTCCCACTCTGCAGCTGTTGGATTCCTCGAGGGCTTTATTCAAGTGTGACTCCCCGTCCTGGAACCTTTTTCTCCCTGGGATCTTCAGATGGTTTTAATGTGATTATGAGACCTCCTTCTGTGTCCTGAGCAATTTCCACTCTATACCAACTATCTACAAAATGGCTCTATTATCAGCTTGAATGTGATAGACATTTCAGGACACCATGGCCAGTCCCATTTAGACATTATTCCATAAAGATTATGACCCCTTTAGATTTTATGATTCACCCTTCAGATGATTTATTTCCATATTTTCCTTTCCAGTCTCCATTTCAACCAAAGAAAAGCCAAATTGCACATCCTTGATGGGCTCAGAGCTCTGGTAGGCTGAGAGGTTAGGCAATCTCTGTCCTGAGGCTGGCTAAATGGGTTTCTAATTGTGTTAGATCTTGCTATGAGTTAGATAAATTTGATCTGACCAGGCAGGTTGGCACTGGGCTTTGGCGGCTTCTTTGAGCATTATGCAAATTTCAGGAGGCTTCAGGGCACCTGTGTGGAGTCAGCCCACATTTTACCCAGATTTATTCATTAAATAGTGCCTCGGGATCTGATGTCCATTTTAGGATGGCTGTTCTGCTATCATTATTTCAGCAGGCCTTGTAGCATCTCTCTTCTGACCGCAAGGTCAGCACTTGCTAATTGTGAGCCGTGGAAGCCATGCGAACAGCCACTTAGAAAAGTGTGCAGTTGCTTTTCAGATAATACCTGGTTTTGGGAGGTGTGATTCACATGGATTCCTGTGCATCTCTCCTGCAGTTGTGGATTCCTTCTGTAGCTTCTTTCGTCAACAGTAAAAGAGCTGAAGGGTTGTTGGGAAAAACCCTCACTTCAGACGCTGGGATGGCGATGGACACAAGGATTTGTGGGCAGAACACAGTTGTCAGTTGAGACCTCGTGAACATCAGATGGACCAGAATTGTCAGCTGCATTGCTGATGTGCCTTGTGCTACCACAGTGGCTGTGATGGGGGTGACTGCAACAAATCATCAGACTGGTAGAACAGAAAACTGGGCCTTTAAGTCTGCAGGTAGTCCTGTCCAGAATTGTCAGTGCTCCTTTGGAGATGCCACCTTTGATGGCAAAATTTTGAGAAGGCCTGAATGTTTGGGGTTTTTTTTTAAATACAGGAGGGGTCTTACAGGTGTGCATAGACCACACCTGTGCTTAGAGCTGGGTCCATCTATCTCCCTCCCTTGTTTGTGCTGGTGGAGATCCAGGAAGGCAGTTGTCCTGCCTGGTTGCTCCCTTGTCCAGAGCAGGCAGAGCCCCCAGGACCTGTTCCCTTGCTCTGCACCAGCTCTTTCCTCAATTCTTTCATGTTGTGCTAAAATGGAGCAGCCCAGTACTGCTGGAAACTGCAGCTCTTGTGTGGTTTGGTTCACTTTACAAAGTGATAGCCCTTGTGCATCTGAAAATCTGGACCTGGAGATGCTGTGGCAAGGCAGAGAGGAACCTCTAGGGCGGACAGGATCCCCAGACCATGAAGGGGACCAGAGGGGCACAGAAGGGAGAAGTGCAGTCCTTGAGGACCAGGGGGGTTCCCAGGGGTGCCAGGAGGCTGACACCAAGCCAGGGCAGCATTTGCCTTTGCTGCTCACATGCAAACGCTCTCTCTCGTCGTGTTGCTCTGCCTGGTGCCATGCAGCGTTGTGAGCTCTTTACATCATGCGCAGGTACAGCAGCCCCGCGCGTGACAGTGGGTGCAGGAGGAAGGGGGAACGCACTCTGGGGGATTTCTTCTCCAAAAGTCAATGCAGCAGCTGGACAGTGTGCTGCTGGGGTAGCACAGGAAAGGCTGGGAAGAGCTCTCTGCTCTGACTCCGTCCTCACCCCGAAACACCAGCAGAAGCACATGCTGTTGCTCAGATGAGCTGTAAAATGGTCGACTGCTTATGGCCACAGCTGAGCTTGTGTCCTGTTTCCTAGAGCTAGGGTGTTGCCCTGGATGATTCTTGGCAATTCAGGTCCAGCTTTCCTCGAGGCTTGCCCTGGTTTCCACGGGCATAATGTTCCCCTCAGCCTCCTGCTCCGGAGCTGTAGCTGTGTTGCGCTGTAGCTGTGTTCCTCTCTAGACATGACACTAGAAATAAAATAATTCCCACATGCAGCAAAGCCTCCATACATGAGAAGCTGGATCTGTGTACTTTGGAGCATGGTCCCCGGGCTTATTTTTTTTTTTTTTTTCAATATACAGGGATGTTGCATAGCTCCAGGTTGGTTTGTAAAAGAGAGGGGTTCATGAATTAATCTGAAGTTGACTAACTCATGTGCTACAATGGCTCCCTTGTCACTTATTTTTATATTCTGGGCATTGGGTCTGACATTGCCTTTCACTTTCAGCCCTGTGAGTTGCTGCATTGTGGTGGCTGTTGGGGAAGCAAGCTCCTTTGGCAGCTGGCTGAAAGGCCGTTAAGGCTTCTGGCATGTGGGGAGGTGCAGGAGCAATCGGAGGCTGCCAGATGAGCCTATTAGCCGCAGATCCTGCTTTCGGATCAGCAGCGACGGAGTTAACGATTTTGATATTTCCACCACTCCAGTGTTAATCGATGCTTGGAGGGAGCAGGGCAGGGAGCAGGGCAGCTCACCTCAACACCGTGCTGTTCCTGTCGGCAGGAAAAGGGTGCCCAGGGTGGATTTTAAGGTTTCCTTTGTGAACAGAGGAATTTCAAATGGGATTGCATCCCCTGCCACTCAGCCTGTGCTGTCTGTGCCGGCGGTGATGCTGTGCTTTCTGGAGGGAGCTGGTGCGACACTCCGCAGCCCCTGATCCCTTGTAGCACCCTTCCTTTTTTCGCTGAATTTGTTTTTCCCAGGATTAGCAAGCAGAATAAGCTTGGTGTGTGTCCCGATGCAAGCTGGAAATGTTTGCGATGAAGGGGAGAGTTGGGAGAGAGCAGAGTGAGGCTGAGGAGGGTCGGGGTCCCCTTGGTCCCCCTCCAGGATCCTCATGGTGGAGGGCATCAGGACAGAAGAGCCCCTTGGCAGGGATGTGGGATAAGCAACCAGGACTGGGCACGCTGGGGAGGGCCATCAGGGAGAGCCTGAGAAAATTTCTCATCAAAATATGTACCTGCTACTGCCAGATAAGTCCCAAAAATGGGAACCCCCCTGGTGTCCCCGTTGTGGACAGGCTGTGGCAGAGCTGGAAGGGGCACAGAGAAGGGCAGCAAAGGTGGCCCAACCTGCCCGGTGTTGCAGAAGGACAGGCTGCACGTACTCTGCAGCTTGCAGAGGATGCAGCGGAGCAGGATGCGGTGTGGATCTGTGAAACTGGAAAGGGGTAGAGCGAGGAGCAATTACTCGTGTTTTCTCATAACCCTGCAGGTAGGAGAAGTTCAAGGAAAAATTACCAGGCAGCAGATGTAAAACCAAAGGGAAGTGCTTTTCCTCCTAGCACGTAGGCTAAGACTTCATTGCTGCAGGATGCCACCGAGGCCAAAAGCAGGCGTGGACTCAAAAAGGCCTGAGAGCACTTCACAGAGGATGGGGGTCATTAAATGAATGAGCTGCAAACGATTCCTTGTTCAGGCAAAAAAAAAAAAAAAAAAAAAAAAAACACCAAAAAAAAAACCAAGCCTGAGCTGCAGCACAACAGAAACCCGCAGGATTTACCAGGGGATGAATGTCTTCATCAGAGCATCCGCTGCTGCTGGAGGCAGCCGCCAGTGCCACGCTCCCTGCTGGAAGTGGGGGCCGGGGGTTTGGTTTGCTTCTCAGAGTACAGGCTGGAGTAGGCAGGTCTCCCCATCAGGAATATAAGAGCGAGCACTGGGGAGTCCTTGAAAGGAATTTTTTTCAGAGCCACGATTCCTCAGCTAAGAAAATAGGCAGCTTTACCCCATAGCCCATTTTAGTGCAGTGGCAAAGTGGAGACAGCAGTCAGAAACAGAAAAACAATAAATACTGGAAGGGGAAAAAGGGAAAAGGGAGGGAGTGTATAGCAGTTAATAGAAATGAGTAGTTATGGAGTCTAGAATATTGACAAGGAAAGCCAAAAACATTGGGGGAAAATCAATTTTGACAAGTTAAACACAATAAGGAGTACTTTAAAAAATGTGCTAGGAAGAGATGGAATCCAGTAATTGTCATTTCCAAATGGAGATTGCAAAATTGTTAATTATGTAGAAAAAATGCAAAAGTATTCAATAAATAGTTCTAGTAATTTGGACTGAGACATAACAATGTAGGATGCAATACCTGCCGATGCACTGGTAACCAGCAAAGACCTTCAAAATATCTCCTTGAAATAGTGATATTTGAAATAATCAAATAAAATATTTTTTGCCAAGGAGTCTTCAAAGGTCTGGAGTAGGAGCTCTCCTATCTGGGGGTGTTAATGGAGCTGGGGACCCCAGGGTGGGCCAGGAGGAGTGGGAGGGAAGTGACGCTGTGAGCCAGCTGGAGTAGTGATGGGGATGCTGCGTGCACCGCCCACTGTCCTCACCAGCCCCAGGGAACAACTGGATTAATAGCTGAGGCAGGAAACTCAGTGATGGAAATAGCATTGACGTCAGCCAACGCAGTTTGATGGGAAGGGATCCTGGGCAGTGTCATTACATGAGAGGTCCAGCTCTTAAACCTTTCCTTCGGCATCTGCTCCTGGCCACTGTGAGGAACACGATCTGCTCTAGGCATACCCGTGGGTCTGGAGCAGCAGAGCTGGTTTGTTGTTGGTGTGAGATTACAGCATGCAGCTGATGAACTCGGAGTTTGATGAAGACGCCGAGTTGATAATGTGTTTTGTTATTACTATTATTATTTTGAGTTAACACTGCTCATTATAAGTAAAGCACTGTTAGATAGATGAAGATCTGGTTTATCAACAGCTTAGCAAAGAAAAGCAGTCGTTGGTTGGGAGTCCTCGTGGAACAAAGTTCTCCTGGAGGAGCTCTTCGGCAGCAGTGCTGTGCCCGCTGCCATTCAGTGTTGTAATCAATGATCTGGAAGTAAATATAAAATCACCACTGATAAAATTTGTAGCTGACACGGAGATTGGTGGAGTGGGAGATCATGATGAGGATAGAGCAGTCATGCAGAGCAATCCAGATTGCTTGTAAACTGGACCCATTTAAACAAAGTGCATTTTAGCACAGCCAAATGTAAAGATGTACATTGAGAAATAGGGAATGCTGGTTTATATCCTGGAAAGCAGTGACTTTAAAATGGATTTAAGGGTCACACTGCATGAGTAGCTCAGCGTGAGTGCCTGCAGTGCTCCTGCCAAAGGGCTAATACAGTCCTCAGACAAAAAAGCCTGAGAGGTAGGAGGAGAAGCAAGGCTCTGCAGAATGGCCTGGGGAGGTGGCACCAGCAGGGCTGCTGGGATCACTCTGATGAGGATTGGGGAAAAACTGGGGCAAGTAAAGACGAGGGCCACGGGACGGATTTGCTGGCTTGCAGGTTGAGATTTAGGGAACCCAATTTGTCTAACTTCTCAAAAAGAAGGTTGGGGGGTGGTGCCTTGATTGCACTGTACAAGCAATGTTTTGTGTAGAAAACGCTGCGTGCTGAAAGGCACTTTAACCCGTCAGGGAAAGGTCAAACAAAACCCAAGTTCTGTAAGTCACTGACAGACAAACGCATCCAGTGTCTTTCTGGGACTCCAGAACAAGGCTCTCTGGGTGGAGAGCTTCAGACAGACACAAGCTACTATTATTTTTGAAGTGTGTTGGTCAGAGCACGGTGGGGTCTGTGCAGGGTAGGAGGGGGATGCTAACCCCCATCAGTGCCATGCTGCTGCGCAGGGTTGGAGGGGAGTGGGGGTGAGAGTGGATTGCCTTTGCCCTGCAGTAAGGAGAAGAGCCCTTCCAAGGGCTGCCAGGCAGGATCTAGCATTTAAAGGAGGTGTTTTTTAGGTAGAAGTGATGTGATTTGGAAGGAGACTCCTGAGGGGAGGGATAATAGCTGTCACAGGCTGGGTTTCTGAGGCTACTCTCTTGTATTATTTTGGGCACCCCAAGGAGCCCTAGTTGTTTGTCTGGGGTTTTACAAGCCCAGGGGGAATGTAAAAGCTTTGAGCCACCGTGACAGAGGAAAGCAGTTTCAGCCAGGTGGTCAGGGTACGGGAGGAAGCTGTGGGACAGCATCACCGGGCAGTGACGTCTGGGCAGTGAAGGCTTTCGCAGGCTTGATGCAATGGGCTGGGAGGTGACCCCCGGAGCCTGCACACAATTCTGCTGCGGGCAGGACTGCCTTGACCTCAGCTCCTCCAGAGCTCTACACAAAGATCTCCTGGGAGGTGCTTGCCTATCCCTTCAGAACAAAGATTGCACCTTCTGCTTTGGCCATCTACTGCACTTGGCTAGACCTACTGCTGTAATTTTTCCATAGCGGCTAACCTCCGTCTTCCCCACTGCAGGTGAAGGTCATTCCTTCTCATCTGTCCATGGTCAAAAGCAGCAGCTTTCTCTTTGCAGAAGGCTTTTACGAGCTTGAAGAGTGGTGCTGCCTTTTCCACCCTTAGCCTTCTCCTCCCCAAACCAGTTTCCTCAGTCTTTTCATGTTTTCTCATGGTTTCTAGCAGATGGTCGTTTCTGTTCCTCTCTGCTTAACTGGTACCCATGTTCTTGAAAGTGGTGCCCAGACTGGACATAGCTCTGCCTCTGAAGTTCTACTGGAGCCCAGCAGAGCAGACAGATCCTTGTGTGAATTACAGACAAAGCGCCTATTTACGCATCCCAATATAGATGCATTTTTTGGTGAGAGATTTGACGCCACTGACCGATAGTCAACCCGTGATCTGTTGTAACCCCCAATCCTTCAGCCAGCCTGCTGCTTGCGTGGTGATTATTTTTCCCAAGCGTGCAAATGTGACAGATATATTCCATGTTTGTCATCCAAGCAGTTAATGAAAATACAGGCTAGCGATGGACTCGGCACTCAACCCGAAGAATTTTGTTTGATACATCGTGCCAGCCGAAAGGCCTGTCTTCAGTAATTCCTTTCTGAATACAACTTTCTAAGTGCTTTGCATCCACCCTGCAGTGAATTGCACTATATTACCTAAGCAGAGAAGTACTATGCTGCACCTACACTATTTTCCTGCATTACTTATGAGAATATAGTCTAAAATAGTGTCAAAAAACTTCCTAAAGATATAACATTTGCTGCTCCTCCTCCATCCACAAGGCCTGTTGTCTTTTCAAAGGAAGAAGTTCAATAGCTTGACATGTTTGTTTGTGACAAACCTACACTGGCTGTTACTCATTTCCTTGTTATCTCGTAGGTACTTACAAAGAGTTCTTTTATCTGTTTCAGTATTTTTCCAGGAACTGAAATTAAGCTAACTGTTTTATAATTCTCCAGCTCTTCTTTTTTCTCGTCTTTAAAGACAGGCACTATTTTAGCTCACTTCCAGTCTTCTGGAAGCTCCTTGATTCTCTACAAATTATTTTTAAAAAGTAAAAAAAAAAAAAAAAAAAAAAAAAAAACCAAAAAAAAAAAAAAACAAAAAAAAAAGCCCCAACAGCTTGAAGTTACTTAAATCAGGTCTCTAAGCACCTGGGGTGAATTTAATCAGGTCCAACCAACCTAAAAGCAGCTAGCTCATCTAAATGCTCCCTGTGTGTTCCTTTTCCTTCCTTGTTGGTGCTAGCTGGGTGGGATGCCTGATTGCTGCTCAGCTGTAGTAAAGACATTAGCAAAAAAGATATTCAGCCTAAATGGTGTGTTGGTTCCTCTCTCTCCTGATCACCTTCAGCCCCCCACCAAATAGCTCCTTTCTTGGGTTCCTTTCTGCATCTATGGGTGATTTTGTCTTTTCTCTCTCTCTCTTGGTGTTTGTGTTTCATTCTCTGCGACCATCCTGCTCCTGCCCTGTGAACTGGTGCTATGCTTTCCACTCCTGGGTAATCACAACAAAGGAGGATTTTATGGAAGGATTTGGAGGAGGATAACGATGTAGCTTAATGGCTGTTTGCAGGGAGCTCCTCCCAAGCATGAGGCAAAGCTGGGGAGAGAAAGTGTGAAGCAGGGTCTTTGAGTCTTTGAAATGTTTAACAAGCAGACAAAAGAAACAATGGTGACCCTTGATGGAGAACCTCTTAGATGAGAGATGGTGTCGGGCCAGAGGGTGGAAGGTGAGGGATGATATCACTGTAGGCTCTGTGCTGGGCAGTGATCCCATTAGAGAGGTTCTGGGGGGAGGTGGGCTCGGTCAGGTGGGTCTCGAGAGCACCAAAAGTGCACACAGAGTCTGAGCACAAAGTGGAGACCCGAGATGAAGGATTGGGATGGGGGCCAATGATTCAGGATGCTGTGTTAATCTTTCTGGAGCCTGCCTGTCACGGGAGAAGGCATCTCTCCAGGGTTGTCCCTGGGTGGAAGAGGAGGCTGGGGCATGAGATGTGGAGGGAGCTGCTGGGTCAGGGGAGCACGAGGGCCATGCAGGGTGTGCTCCTTATGTGGAGTGGTATCTGATGGGGTCCTCTTGGCTGGGGTGGAGCCCAGCTCTGTGTCTGTTGGGCTGGCTGTGGCAGGGCTGGTGATGGACCCCACTGGTGTGGGGAGCGCAGGGCAGGAGCACTCTGCCTCTGTTTAGTGGTCAGGTTTCATGACCCCCCTTTGTCTTCATCTTCTGGTCAGGTGATACAACAGCTTTCTTTTTCTCTCCTAGTTACCTCATCGCCGAGTGACGTTCTCTGCAGCCAGCCAGGCTCAGGACCTGCAGGATCCCTCCCAGCACAGCTACTACGACAGCGGGCTGGAGGAGTCAGAGACCCCAAGCAGCAAATCGTCGTCGGGGCCCCGCATTGGGCCACTAGCCCTCCCTGAGGATCACTACGAACGCACCACGCCTGACGGCAGCATTGGGGAGATGGAGCACCCTGAGAATGGTAGGTGCTCACGGCACCCGTGCCTGCCCCCTCCCTGGGGACCCTGTGCCCAAGGCTTTTCATCCTCAGTGCTGCATGCCCTGGTGCAGGTGAGATGGGGCGAGGAGCTCGGTTGGGACAGGCTTGCCACGCTCAAGTCTGGTGGGGCTGGGAGGCTGGAAAAAGGGTGAGGTTCAAAGCAAGAGAGCAGTCAGGATGTGGTGGGGAGACCAGAGGTGAAGGAGGGGGAGGAGGCCTTGGGGAGGCCAGGAGATGTGGGAGTGGGAAGAGCCGAGGTGGGTTTGGCAGTAGACAGGTGGGTTTGGCATGATGGAGACAGGGGGCCCAACAGGATGGTCCAAGGTGGCAGCACAGGCAGCATGTGGAGGGGGTTGTAGCCCAGCTTGTGTGCTGCAGGTAGGTGGTCCCATGGGTGCCTGCCCATGGGCAGGGATGTAGGGGTGGTTGGGGTGTGATGCAGCTCTCTGTGCTGCGGTGGGTGTCAGAGCCATGGGAGTTTCCCAGGGAGCAAAGGTTCCCAGAGAGCAGGTTTAGTGGCACAGACTGGGGTGAGGAGATATGTGGAGGGTCAGAGATGGTGGTGGTGGCAAACCCTAGAGTGACACGTCCTGCCTTCATTGGGCACTTCAGGTCACCTCCTGCTTGGGTCCACCTTTACCTGAGAATCCCACCAGAGGTGTTCGCAATCTCACCGTGGAAGGGCTGGCTTTCCCCTGCCCCAGCGCAGCTTCGCCCCAGTTCTGCTCCTTGTGCTGCCCCTGTGCTGCCTGCCTGACTACCCTCAACCAGTCCACTCCCCCAGCTCTCTTCTCTGGCCAGCTTAAGTTGCTTCCTTGGACTTGGCTCTGGCTGTGCACATAACATCTACTTTCCTGTACCTGCTATCTTCTGTGCTCTTGTACTGAGGGGAGGTTGGGCTGGAGCTGGCAGGTTCAAAGAAACCTCTGGGAGGGAAAAAGAAGAGGTGCAAAGGTTTCTCCCAAAGTCTCCTCCTACTTCTAGGAGCATCTGTGACTTTGGGACAGGTCTGTATGTGATGTGAAAATGGCTGAGAGTCTGTTCAGCTGGTCTAGGGAGCTGGGTCCCCCTATTAGGGTACACATGGGACCCAGGGTAATCAGTGGTCTTGAAGGTCTAGTGGAACATCTCTTCCTTCTTCCCAGGTTAGTTCCTGGAGTAACACTGGAATTTGCTCTGCTATGACCATTGAAGCAAGACGTGGTAGTGCCAGGTCTGGCAGGGTTCCCAAATCCATTTGTTGCTCTTGTAATATGAGGCACACTGCTGTCTAGGAGTGTCGTGCAGATCACTTTATTCCTGGCACAGGACAACAGTACTGGACTTCCCAACTGTCCTTGAGCACCCACCTGTCCCTGCAAGAGAGGCTTGAAAGGCATGTGGAGACATGGCTGTGCTGAAGAAAATAGCAGAGTGGTGGTGATGATGGGGCTGGAAGAGGAAAGTGTGAACCTCTGAAGGTGACAGGCAACCCAGAGACAATGAGGGAGGAGCAGAACTAAAACTAGAAAGAGGAGAGAGAGGAGGACCTGCAGAGGCCGCATCAGGAGATGGAGGGCAGAGAGGGCTGCCTGTAGTCCTTGGGATGTTCGTTGCATGCCCGATGGGGATGAGCAGACCTGAGGAAGGCTCGGAGGAACTGCCAGGAGGAGCAGCTCTCCCAGGGACAGAGCACACAGGCATGGCTCCCTGCCCACAGCATCACAACCCCCAACCTCTCCTGTAAGTTAGGCAGCTCCCTCCCTTTGCGCAAGAGACCCCGTCCATGTATGTTTACAGCCCAGGAGGACAGAAATCACCACCCACCTGTCCACACGCAAATCCATGTGCATCACAGACAAGCCTCGAGGGTCTTGGGGGGTAACCATAAGCCTGTTCTGCTTGCTGTCCCCCAGCCTGTCCTGGCTCGGCTCCCTTCATGCAGCAGTGGTTGGGAATCAGGCTCCGATGCCTCCAGGAGCTCTCCTGACCTATACAAACGGGGTTTGGTGCAGAGGCCATGGCAGACTAAGGCTCTGGGGAATCCACTGGTATTAATTCTGGTCGGTCCTGGTGCTGTGCAGATAATCTACCAAAGGCAGTTCAGTGAACTTGAGGGGCTGGCGTCAGGGTCATGATCTGTTAAGCAGACTATTAGGGGACTCTGGCACCAGGCCAGGTGACTTGGAGATGAGGAGTTACTGGTCGTGTCAGGTCAGTTCATCAGAGCTGTATTTCCCATGGTCTTCCTGCCCAAGTCGTGGCACATCAGACCCCTCTGTGGTGCAAACGAGACCTCTCTGTTTTGTTTGTCCAGAGAAGAGTCATGTCTTGCTTCCTGCAAAGAGTAATCAGTGATGTGGGACCATCATGACCTTTTGGGGGACTGTCTCACTGTGCCCTTGTCTTGACTTCTGTAGCTGCTCAAGCAGCACCAGCCCCTCAAAGAGATCAGATTTGGGTGGGGTTTTTTTGTGAAACTGGGAAGACTGAGCCATACTTGACCTTATATTAAAGTGAAGAGACTAATTGGATCCCACACACCCTATCTCGCGGCACGAGCGCAAGACTGACACGACTGTGCATTTTCTAGGCTTTCATCTAGTTATAAATATCCAACATAACAGGGCTTCCATTGCTTTCTCCAGGAGATTATCCCTGCAGCCGAACCAATCTGATAAGCAAGTATGCAAGGCTATTTATAGCTTTTCAACTGGAAGACAGATCCATGCCTTTTCTTTGTAGATGGTTCTTCACTTGATTAACACACATATCAGTGTCCTCCTTTTTTGGACACCTTTTACTGTGCAGACTGCAGTAAAATGCTGTATTGCAGGGGCTGAGCCAGGTCCTTTTCAGGAGGAATTATGATGCTTTTGATGAAGACTTCTCCAGTATCTCGTCACTGATGTGCCAGCTCCTCAGTCATCCCAGGCATTTGTCATCCCTGGTATTTTACCTAGCTGCCCACTGTTTCCTCCCCAACATTTTGCCGTGCTGTTATCCGCTTCTGTGGGGTACATTGAGCTGGGAACTGAGCTTAGTCTCCCACTTGGCCACCCGTTGCTTTCACTAAAGACATCTGCTCCCCCTGTATCACAGATTTGCTTTAGTTGGAAGGAGCCTGGGAGTGATTCTGCTCTGCAGAGGATCTGCCCTGCCATAATGAACGCAGAGCTATCTGCCCTGCCATAATGCACACAGAGCTTGGATTATGAAAGTGCCAGTCTCTCTCCATTGATGATGGAGAGAATTTAGTAAGATTACAGGACCAAATACGTGCAATTTAGGAAACATTACATGAAGGCTGTTTCACTCTGTCCCTGTGTGGTGCAAAGATACCCGAGATGACAACATACTGGATGAAGTATTTCTGAATTGTGTTCTTGAGCCCACAGAACAGGGGCAAATGTTTAATCTGTTTTGTCCCCACTATTTAAAGTGGGAACCCCATGCCATTTTTAATGCATGCCATTACAACCCTACACTGAATGTGTAATTAACAGTCATCTCATGAGCTTTTGCAATGCACTTAGTGCAGTAGTATCTGTACTTCACAGATGTTAATGAGTTTATCCTCACAGCTTCCCTCCCAGGGAAGAAATTCCACCACAGGTGGGGAATGGAATAGAAAATTATAATCTGCATTTCTAAGATGTCGGCTAGCTTTGGGTGACCCCCTGGATGAGCTGGCAGCTCCTCGGTCTGCTCTTTTCGGAAGGTGAGAGCTGCCGTAGGATCCCAGTGCTCCTGAGCCATAAGGCAGATCTCCAGCTGCTCTTGGACAGCAAAGCCAAGGCTGCATAGGATGCCTCCAGGCAGCTGCTGACATACGAGGTGTGAGCAGCGTGGCTTTGGGACTTTGTGGAAGAGCTAGATGTAAAACCCTCTCCCCTGGTTCATAGCCATAGGCTTTTCTGACGAGACCAGCCTTTTCTTCCATGGTCTCCTACCTCCTCTGTACACCTCAGCACAGCTTGACTAAATGAATTGAGAGACCATTTCCAGGGTTTGTCAGCTGGACTTAATAAAACCCTTTCAGTCCAGATTTTTCTTTATTTTGAGGCTAGGTAGATTGATGCATCGTAAAGCTAGAAGGAGCAGCTTGTCTAACGCCTGCTGACACAGGCCATAAAATGTCACCCTGTGATTTCTGCCTCTCACCGTGGCTGAGGGGGAGTGCTCCTTTGGAAAGATCCCATTTTGATAGCAGATTGCAAATGGTGGCAAGTGTGTGAGACCCCTGGTGAGCCCTTGCAGTGGCAGATCCTCTCTGCCCCCAGTTTCACAAGCCTACACTTAAATTCTGCTTGAGCTGCTCTAGCTCCCATTTATTTCCATTGAATTTTATGATATTAGAAGACACCTCACTTCATGCGGACTTGTAGATGACATGCAAGTGAGTCAACATTTGAAGTTCTTTCTGATACACTCAGAATCTGAGTCAAGTCCCTTACTGTGAGCAGAGCCAAGGCAAGATATTTTGGCAGCTGGGTCTCTCTTCCTTTCCTCCCACTGTTCCTTGGGCTCCTCCCAGCCATTGCCATCTGCTCATGATGCCATGGACCTGCAGCCCCATTCCTGGGCCGCAGCAACATCTGGCACATCTTGGGTGTATGTGCTGCTTTTTGGCAACCCTTGCAAAGGCAGCCTGGGGAGATTTTTTTCCTCCTGCTCCTCTGCTGCACTTCTGATGATAGTTCAAGTCTTCTGTTCCTTCATATAATTTTTTTCTCTGCATGATCGCCAATTTGCCCATAACCTTTTAGCGGTGTGGATGTGTCCAGATGATAGCCAGCAGCTCTCCAGCAGCGCTCAGTGGCATCCATAGCAGCACCGAGCACAGAGATAATGTGACTGCTGGTGTTTGTCTTCATAGTCTCATGGCAGGCATGTGTGTCCATCGTGTGCAAACAGAGCTGCTTCTGGCTAGCACTGGGCTGTGCATGCACCCCACGGTATCACAGCACCTTGAGAAGGTGGGTGGCTCAGTAGAGGACTACCGGGCCAACTGTCCCTTCTCAGTGCTCATGGTGATGAGATGGATTTTCAGCACTGGGCAGCCATTACCTACTGTGTTCTGCTTAGTGTCAGTCTGGTCGTGAGCTTCTTTCTAAGGTTCTCAGTGCTATTGTTGTTCAGTTCCTTCCAGACAGCAGATGGGACAAAAAAAAAAAAATTACTTTCTGTCTCATCCTCTGGCAGAGTGAAGTCTGTAGATCTTAAAACCTATTCTTTTTTTTTTTGCATTATCTTTAAATGTCCCTTTTGTCTTGCAGAAAGTGTTCCAGGCACATGTTCAGTCTGCGGATTTCTTTTCAAACATACCCTGCAGCACTTTTGCTTTGTTGCAGAGCGCTGAGGAATGCTTTTGACTGGGCTTCCGTCTGGGATGTGGGATTCAAGCTAGCTCTGTGTCGTTCCTGGTCAAACGTTGCTGAGCCAGATAGGATGTCTGGTACACAGCCTCTTCTGTCACTGAAAGATCTCGCACCTTGAGGGAAAAAATGGAGGGTACAGTGTAGGACAGGTTAAATGCTGCTGTCTGTGGAATAAAGAAGGATGGCCTCTGGCTGGCCCTGTGCACTGGACTCCCCTTTGCTGGCTGAGAACCAGCAGGTCACACGTCTGACCAGCTGAGGACTGTTGGCTTGGGTCTGAGTGGTGCTTGGACTCCTCCCTAGCTGAAGCACTGGAGGATTTCTTTTTTTTTATCTGATGTGCAGCCCTTTCCTTTTTAACACTGACTGTTGATATCAGGGCTGGAATTACTTGTTGTAGATGTTTTGTCATTACTAGTAGTTCCCAAGTCCTGCTCATGTTGAGGGTATGCATACTGTCTGTGACTCTCTTCTGCACCTTGTCTACTTCTACAAATTAAGTGTGGGTTTCTCAGTGATATTCAGCTCTGCAGGCATTTGCACTTCTTCATAAGAAATCATGAGCTTCTCTAGTTTCTTCACTTTATGTTAGCTCATCCCCAAAGACAGCTTCTGATTTTCCTAATCGCTGCTGAAGAGAGATGTGGGAAAAGATTCTTATCACGAGAGACATTGGACAGATTGCAAATGGTCATGGATTACACCATCTTGGTTTCAACATGCAATTTCTGCCTGAGCTGTAATTTCAAACATGTTCTCACCCTATTTCTTCCTTTCCGTATTTTCCAGCACCCGTGTCTGGGTAAACTCTTACGAAAGAGCCATTCACGTCAGAGCAGTTGTTGTGGCATTTCACGTCAGAGCAGTTGTGGCATGCCGCATCAACCAGGTCACCTTCCTTAATTGTACCGAGGATCCCAGGGTAAACAGGGTACAGTTGTTTTTTCTTCCCCAGACTGAGTAACAAGTACATTGCTACTAGCTACAGAGAATGCCTTTAATCCTCTCAAGACCTCCTAAGAAGGATGCTGCTTGCTTCGGAGGTTGTCCAAAATAGCTTTAATAATTTATTTGACAGTGTCTTCCTTGTCTCACAGGATTATGTAGCAGTGCACATGTAAGATTGTCCTCAAGTTGTCTAAAGATCCTTGGCAGATCCTGGACATCTCTAGAGGAGTTATCTGAAGGAACCAAATTTCCCTGTTGGCTTCCGATTACTTTTTTCACCCTTTCTGTCCCTGAACTGTGGCTGCAGCTTATGAAAAATCTAGGCAGGACAGTAGTTCTAAGTCAATGCCCAAGAGACAAAAAGCTTCATATTTTAGTAGGAAGGTGCCTTCTCTTGTAGAATATATGTGTCTCTGTGGCTGTATGTGTGCCTCCTGCATTCAGGATTGGAGTTTTTGAGTTTTCTGCTGTTCCTTGTGATCCTGGGCTGGGCTGTGACATCTCCCACTCCTTCTTGCTGTCAGTGGCAAGACAGTGGAAATTAGTGAAAGTCATCTCCCTTCTTTATGTCCTTCACATTCTTCCTGCTCTGAACCTACTGGATGGACAAAATCCTGTAATTTTTCTTAATATTTATTCTTTCTTCCATTTGGAAGCCCTACCCAACACAATCCTCTCCCTGCGCTATTGTGAACGCACATCTCAGGGAGGTGACCCTGCTCTAAATGTCCTGATTTACTGGGAAATACTGCAGACACCACAGGCTTGGAGAATGTGCTGACAGCTAGCCCAAAACTCACCTTGCTTTTTGGAACCACTCTTCCCTGTTCACTAGGCTTGGTCAGCTCCATGGCAAACTTTGAGACTTTTTTATAGGAACCAACTGCAAACAGGTGGGAGCATATAATTTTTATCCAAGAACTATAGATGAGCTTATGCAGGGAAGACAACTTCTGCTGTCCCATCGAAAGGAGGATTTCCTAGTCTCACAGACCAGGGAGACCAAGCAATGCCTTGTACCTCCTCCAGTCCAGGGCAGTAACGCTTTCCACCACCATTTCATCTCAGCAGGCCTGGGGGTGGGTCGTAGCTCTCACCTCTCAGGACATGCACTCCTGCAGCCCTAGTGACATTAAAACAGAGAAGTTCTCACCTTCACAAGGTGGCTGCAAGGTGAGATACAGGTTACTGCCACTTACTGCACACAGGACTTAGGTTTCTTGCTTTTGCATGGCAATGGTTGCAAATGCCCATGCAAATAGTCCTGCATAGCTACTCTTACCTGGACCAAATCGAAACACCCCTTCTTTGGTATAAAGTCTGTTTTCCGAAGAGTAGTTTATGTCATCCTCAAACTATTCATGGGTTCAACTCAAGTTTGCTAAACTGTGTTACAGGAAGAAGCTTTCAGAATTAGATCTGCAACAGGAACAAGAAGGTGGGTCCCTTCTTAACTTGTACCACATTGCTCTCCAGAGAGGACATTTCCTCAGATTGAGGGGCTGGATGGAGCTCCTTCAGACTCTTCTTTTGTTTTTTCTATAACACTTTAAAATATGCATTTGAACAGGGCTTGAGACCTGATATCCTGCCTTTGGACAGGTGCTCTGGAGCAATTGCAGATGGCCCATGTGATATCCCTGGGGGAGAGCCAGCAGCTGAGTTATGAGCATTTCTGTTGGTGAACCTGTTAACCACAGGCAGCACCCAGTGTGTTTTGTTAGCAAGAGTGCCAAAACAGGCAGCTCCCCTCCTCTCTGACTTGGTTTGCTCATCCCTGTCCCTGTGCCATGTGCTCTGTTGCGCCAACACAGCTGTTTGTCTGGCTGCATGGCGGACTGGATTGGGGAGCTGATCAGGCTGAAATTTTGCTGGATCTATTTTTTTGTTGTTGTTGTTTGCCAGATTGCTCCTCAGTCAGAGCAATTTTCCTAACCTGACTGCTCTCTGGCTCCACAAAGAGCTGAACTTGCAGAAAGGAGGGATTTTGCAGAGGGGCAGCGAGCAGCCAGATGAGGTCGGCGTTCAGGTTTAGAACACGTGTAAACCAGAAAAAGCGACTGAGTGTAAAAGCAATAGACAACTCGGATCCCTCAGCAGTCCCAGACTATTTGTTGTTTTCAAAGACCTGCTTCCTTAGAAAGCTCCTTTTGAAGTAGTTTGACATGCCATTTCCAGCTCCTGTGTGATCTCACTCAGTTATTTCCCCTTTATCTGTCTCTGAATGCTCCTGAATGTCTCTATAAACCTTCCTGCTTGGCAGTACCTCTTCCCGTGTAAAAGGACTTGCATTAGTTTGGGTTTTAAACTTAATGCTGGAGAAGCTTATGAAGTCTCCCATTTGAGCTTCTTGAGGACTTCACACTGCATTTTCTTTCTCATAAAAATGGCATGTGCCTGAGTTTGGAGGATCAGTCAGGTGTAGATCCCTCAGGTGGAAAATCTCTCTCATAGGCATGAGGCAAAGGATAAGGGATTCATTCCCGTCCCCAGTGAAATCAATGTGAGCTTTGCTATTGAGACAGGTCAAATGTCAGTCTCAGTTGTTCGCTCTTCCCTGGGATTTTATCCTTTGTGCTCTCACTATCAATGAATCTCTCTTCCTGTCTCCTTCCCACAAGCTCTCATCCATCCTGATTTGAAGTCACCTCCATTAAGTGGTTGTAACGCTAGCTCTTTGCTTTACTTGCGGAGAGGACACTCCATAAATCTAACATTAGTCATGGCATCTGGCGAGAGATACCAAGGATAGGCTGCTTTGACTCAGAGGTTATCTAACCGTATGAGCCCCTGCATTTGCCTTTCCTTTCAGAGAGATGAGGTTCACCTGCAGGAACCAGGGCTCATTTAATGTGAACTGATGCAACCATGCAGTCTGCTCAGGGCCAGTGCCGACATAACAGTGATGTAGAGAAGCCACGTGGTGGTCAGCTCCTTCTTCCCTGTGCAGTCTAATTCGACCTGGGCTCCCTTTCCAACAGCTCAGCCTTTTCTCTACTCTGAGCAGGACATCAAGCTTTCAAGAAGTAGAACTGGGGAAGCTTATGTGCTTTGTAGCTAGTGAGCTCCATTTTCCTAGGCAGGCACGTCTTACACAGGTCTCAGAGGCACGCAGTGACAAGTTGTTCACGTTTGCTGTTGCTGGAGATCACAGTGGGATGGAGAAGGGGCTGTGCCATTACACCAGGTACCGGGCTTCCCAGATAATCTCTGCGATGGGCTTCAGCCCTGCTCCTCGTGGGAAAGGAGAGCTGCACCTCATTTATGGACGAATGGGGCTGACCAGGGGCTGATGGGTACTGAGTCCTACATGGGTGCTCCTTCCACCCCCGTATCACTAAATACAAAGAGCCAGAGCCAGTTCTCGGGCTTTGGAGGCCAACTGCCTCAGCACAGCTCATGGCCACTGGGCTAAACTCCTTCAGTTAGGGTTGCTTCATCCTTTCTGCCCATTGGAAAGGATTCCTCCACAAGGTTTACACCCTGACTCTGTCAGAGAGGTGGTCTGCACTGGGCAAAAGCAGGCTAACCTCAAAATGAGCTGGATGATGAGGACAGTGCTCATGGTGGGCCTTGGAGATGCTTAGATTCACATTCAGGACCTTTACTGCAGCTGAAGACTGGTGTTATCAGGTTTAACTTATTTCACTTTTAAAATCATTTTAGGGTAAACTGGCAAAAATGCTGTGAGTCAGGAATAAACCAGCTCAGATGGCCCATGTGTGAGAGGACGTGTGCCTCTGTTTTAGTCTATCTGTGGTCATATACTTATACAGATATAAAAGGCAAAATGTTCTTATGTGGATGGCCATAAACCCTCTGTACAAGAAACGGTGGGACAGACTGGGGAAGGGATCTGGGAGAGGAGAGCAGGATCCTGGAGAACACGGGAACAGGCTCATAAAACCAGCAGTTCTCCATCAGTTATATGTCTGTGTCTGTTTTAAAACAACTTTGGTTGGAAGTGAAAAAACAAGGAGGTAGCGAGAGAAGGGAGGAGAGGGCTAGGATATGATCTTTGTTCAGGGATGTGTCAGAACAGCATGCTGTGTTGTTTTATAGCTGCTGAGGAAAGAGAAGATGGAGTAGGGAATGTAAAATGACAGAGAGTGAGTAGATGTGATATTTGCCTGATGTATTTTACTGGTAATTAGTTCAATGCCAATTAGACATAAGTAATCTTTTTATTTCTTCTTCATCTGTATAAATTATTGCTTGAAAATATGCCAACTAAACCCAAGATATTAAACTTTGAGGGATATGGAGATCTCTGTTCCTTGAGGATCTCTAGATTAAATTACCCAGACAACAGGGATCTTGACAAAAGGAAGACTTACTATATCTAGAAAGAAAAACGAATAAAAGCAAAAGAAATTGTGTATTCTGTGTCTAGAGCTTTGCTGCTTATTAGCCACACAGGAAGGGGCACCCACAGAGAGGCAGATAAATCAGTGAGAGAAGGCAAATATCTCACCTATCCTGAAAACAATGCTTCTTCGATGGTGTTGTTCACCCTATCAGTTTCCCTTGGCAGCTGGATCCTGAACCTTTCCCATGTTCAGGCAGTTCCCTGCTGCAGGTAAACCTTGCTGCCCATGTGCATTTTATTTCTCATTCTCCAAGCCGTGTTTTTTCTCTTTTCTAAGCCATACCATAAGACACAGGACTCACGTTGGTTTGCCTCTTGGTCCCTCGGGACACCAAACTCCTTGTTCATGATTAATGCCTTCCTTTGAAGGATCAATTGCTGATCCTAGACCTCTCAAATCACAGACACTTTTGAGCTCTCTACCTGCCCAGTTCTGGGCTGTTCTTTCGGACAGGTACACTACTGCTTTGCTCAATGCTACACACATTTCTTTCTATCGCTATGGACTATGCATGAGGAGCAGATCTGCTACAACTGTCGTCTCCCTTTTGAAAAATAATCTGTAAAAATTATGCCCTTGGACTGATTCTGGAAGTTTTCATACATCTCTGTTGGACCGTGAAATCAAAAATCTTCTCGTGATCATCCTGCTGTTCCCTTGTGCTGTGCTTTGGGGGTGACAGAGCTGGCAAATCCCCTTTGCCAATCTGCCTCTAATGGAAGGCGATGATGTATTCCCATTGTCCCGCCAGGATGTTAGGCGGCAGGTTTAATCCTTGCTCGCTCTTTAAAGCGTTTTATTCATCCTGCGCCTTTAGGACTGCCTCTGGCAGGTCTCCCTCGAGTGCTGCAAACTTTATCGCATCTAACCTCCAGCAGTCTGTAAACTGCAGCACCCAGGGGTAGCTGGAGGTTGATATTCCCTATTGGAAGTGATTATCCTTCTTTTTCCCACTCTCCCACAAGAGCGCCTTTCTGCCATCCTAGTAACAAACATGGGTCAGAGCAGTATTTGTCAGAATCTGAGTTTTTTTCCTGGGTCTTCCCAAACAAACCGTAACTTGCTCATAAACCTCCCCATTCGCATCCGCACACTGATGTCCTCCTGTTTGCTCAGAGCTGCATCTTTAGGAAGCTGCATTGGCATTGATACCTCCTATTTTTTACATGAGGGGTGACTTCTGCCTGGCCATGGCCATCAGTGCTGCAAATCCTTCCAAGGCCTCGGTGGGGAATCATGCCAGCAAGATGGCAAGTGGTTCAAATCAGAAATGTTAGCCACCTGGGTTGATTTCTTGGCATGTATTTTGGCTGCACCACAGGAGCATTTGACCAGTGCATATGCTGCTTCTGCCACGTGCCAGCCCCAAATATCTCTCCATTTAAGCTTCCACTGCATATTTTCAGCCTCTGAGTCTCTGGATGTTTGATACGTCAGTAATGTGCATTTTCAGCTGGGTTTATGGCATGTGTCTTCACTAGAGAGAAATGGGTGGGTGGTTCAGAGGTTCAGGCTCTCCCACGTGGGCTGCTCTTGATCTGCAAGCAATGAGCAGTCAGACAGCCTTGTTTGGTGTCGGATCATTCTTCCAAATTTTCATGACCATACCCCTAGTCTAATGCTCACAGAACCGCTGTATTTTGGATTTCAGGTGCATTTGGTTCTCTGTGGCTGGGTGTGGTGTCTGGGTCTACGTGTGTATGCTCCAACAGCAGCCATTTCATTCTTAAGGCAGCCCAAAAGCATCAGTCCGGGATTTAGTGCCCATCCCCTGATCCTCCAAATATCCACCATAAATTCTGGCAAGGATCTGGCCTCTTCCTCCTCGGTGTCTGCATTATGGTTCAGGAAACCAGCACGTTTCTACAGTCAGAACAGACTGTAAAAAAAGCTGAAATGACAAGCGAATGTGCTCACTTTGCTCTTAAGCAGCCCAGGAAAAATCTGTGGAAAGAAAACAAAACATATTCATGCAAATCCGTGCTGTCATTTCCTCTCCCAGTTTCCTTGGGGTTTGCCTTGACTCTTTTCCAAGGGCTCTTCCTTCCCCCCTGTTCTGCTTCTCTCTGAGCGGTCTTGGTTTTCTTTGTTTCCAGACCCCCTTGTTGAGGCAAGCCCTTTTCAGAAAGTTGTGATTTCTTTTGTCTGTTAAACACCTATGTGACATCAAAGGCCTTGAACAGCGCTCTGCTGTGTGGCTACTGGCCCCCCTGCAAGAATAATTTCCCCCGATTCATTGTCCTGCTAGTGAAAGATTATTAAATTGTTGATGGAGCTTAACAATGGTTTTGTTCAAAGGCAGACACGCGTATGCCAGTTCTTTTCTCCTTGACACAAGAGCTTTAATGCAAGCGTACAATGGAAGGCAGCCACCAAGGAGCGAACACAGAGACTGCTCATAAAACCAGACCAGTATTGCCGAGTCCCTGCGCACATGAACTGGTGCACCTTGCAACGCACTCCTTGGATGTGCGTGTGGCTACCTGCTTGCTCCTCTCCAACACAAGCCCATAGGTGAGGTGAGAAAACTGGTCTCGCTGAAAATTAATGTGAAAAAAAAAAAATCGTGCATTAATTCTTCTTCATAGGATTAGGACACTGGGAGGACTGAGGAACTAGCAGATGAGCAATGGTGGGAGAGGACCACCCTTCTCAGGAGCAGTGGAAGTACTGCGCAGTGTTGGCATAAGGCTGAAACAATTACTCTATTCTTCCCGCTCGGAGCACGCCAAGCACACACATACATCTCCCAACCAGGCTGTGCCTTCAGAGCAGCTCTTGGAACTTGCAATGAGGATCATTATATAGACTGTGCAGCCTCAGGCTGCTTGACATTTTGTATTATACAGACTTATTTTCGATTGCTTATCACTTCAGCAGATTTCCAACACTAAAGCTTAAATTTTCCATGCTGGGTTTCCCTCAGGTTGATTTCTTTTTCTCTTTTTCTTAAGTTTTAGCAGAGGTGTTCCAGCTGTTTTTTTGAGAAGAAGACATGCTGTCTCAGCCCTGCTAACAAACTGGTTATAAAAATTTCTTTTCAAGACCCATTAGCTTAACCATGCTTTGGAAGAGAGGTGTGGAATTTGGCATGGAAGCTGTCAGCAGCGGTTGGGGGTTGTTTGCCTCAAAGTGCCTGAGTCTCTCGTTGAATGTATGCCAGCACACATCCCTGGGTAGCTGTGCCCACACACCATTGTGTGGCCTTCAAACAACAGCATTTCTCAGGGATTATGTGTCCTTGCCCTCCCTCAGAGACCTGGCACAGGAGCTCGCTGCAGTTGCTGTTGCTTGATGGCCACCCCTGCTGGACATGTCCCTTCCCCAATAATCTGGGGGTCCCCAGTTTCCTTCAGGGTGCTGGGTGTTGCATGGCATGGGTTGTTCCTTGCCTATGGGAGGGTTGAGCGTGGCTTGCTCTGCCGCTGGGGCATGTGGCACGCGTGGGCTGTGGTGTCAGGGTACATCTGAGTGTGCCTTGCAGGGGTGGGGGTCCAGAGTCCTGTTCCTGCTGGGAGATGGAGCTAGCCTGTGGTGCCTCCCAGCCTGCCTGTGGCAGAGGCAGCTTTCTTGGCTCACTCCCAGGCTGGCATCGCCGACGTCCATCCAGAACCTGGTCCATCCCCCCACACACGGCACCACGGCTGGCAGACTAGCAGTGGGACTGGGGCTCAGTCTGTTCCCCAGGGCTGCCAGCACAAAGGGACTCTTTCTTTATCTTCTTCTCCCTTTTATTGTCCTTCCTAGGGCACGTTCCCTGTCCTTCTCCCGCTTCTTCCCTGGCAGATGCTGCCTCAAGCTCCGGTGCCCTCCCTGATGAGCTACTGGCAGGAAGGGAAGCACAACTGCAGCTTTAATTAAATGATAAGGGCAGAGCCCCGGAAGTGGGGAGATAAGTGCAGTGGTGTCTGCCACCACACTTGCCCAGGCTCTTTCTAATTAGCTTTGAGAAACTCTAGAGGAAGATTAACCCTTGGAGGGAGGCTGGCTGGAGCGGTGGGCTGCAGCAGACGGAGGGTGCTGGGGCCAGCCCCAGGGATGGGGGGGCTGCAATTTGCCTGGAAGCTGTGTGGGATATGGGCTGTGCTCATTCCCTGAGCCCCATGCCTGAGCAGAGGGGCTGGGTCAGAGAGGATTTGCCTTTCACAGGCTCAGACACCAGGTAAAGCTCAAAGATTAGCCACTCAGGTTCCTTCTGGAAGAAACATTTGCTGCTTTAACCCATCCCATGCCTGGCAGCTGTGGGGTGGCCTGGGGCATTGGGTTGCTGCCCCATGGTTTTTAGTGCAGGCAGAGTGTCCCCAGCCTCTGGAGCAGGGTCAGGAGCGTTTAATCCTCCTACAGGAGCCATGGGACAGGTCTCGAGTCCCTTCCAGAAGCCATGATGCGTCTCAGTGATGCTCTGAGAGGGGAAGAGGGAGATGGAGGAAAAGGACCACTGTGTGTCAACAACCCATAATAATATGGACCAGGAGCTCCCCAGGACCTAGTGCCACAAGGGCCACAACCTCATCTCTCCTGCCATTCACCCAGATGTGGCAGACCCCAGCTGGACAGTGCCTTGCGCTGGAGGGCTGGGCAAAGGCACCCCAGCTGTAGGCACCCTGTAGCTAGGCTGGCAGGTAGCCAGACCTCTCACAGGCATGGGTGGCACTGCTCCTGGCCCTGGTGGCCTGGCCCCTCCTGGTAACCCCCCTCCCATCGGCTGGGCGGACACGGGTAACCAGGGCCTGGCCACTGTCCAGGTGTCCTTGGGGAGCCCCTGGCTGGACAGAGGACAGGTCAACCCCGCTGACCCAGGCTGGGACCCCCACCGGGAGGGTCCGGGAGGAATCCTTAGGGAGGAATCCTTATGCACAGGAGGCGGCAAAGGCAAGGTGGGAATGTAGAAGGAGCAATTTTGTAGGTATTTGTGAATGTGCATACAAGGCATGCATGAGCTGACAGCCCCCGGGGACAGCAGGTGGTGTTCCTCTGCCTATTTACATAACCATCACTAGCCCTTGCCAGAGAGGACTCAAAAGCCAGAAGAGCCCCGTGCTCTGACCTGCCCCTCCTCCTTGGGCAGCGGGGGAGGAAAGGTGTCTGCTCTGCTCCCCGCAACTTCTTGTCAAGACCTTTGTGCACTCCTGAGGGTGCTACAGGAGCTGTTACTCACCTGGGCTGGATATTGCAAGAGCAAATAGTGAGACTGGGGAGATGGTTTGGTTATTGCATGGTTTGGTTATTGCACGGTTTGGTTTGGTTATTGCGTGATTCCTAGACCTTCCTGATGGCTGTTTGTTGAATGTCTGTTGTCTGTAGGTGTCATCAGAAGTTCTTGGTTGGCCAGAGGCGAGTGTTTGGGTATTATAGGAACCAGGAGTTCATTTTGGAGCTAGACGTGCTACTGTGTTTAATACAACATGGGTGAAGAGGATTGCTCAGTAAGGCTCCTTACCTGACTTTGTTTTCAGATGCTTGAAGTTTTGTCAAACTTTAGCTGCAAGGACACAATTTTTCATAGTGGATACGTGCCACTTACCAAATATTTTTAAAAGTGTCAGTGAAGGCTGTCCAGATATTTCACTTCAAAAGGAGGTAGGAAAGGAAATTGCTGTTTTTGTTCTCAACAGTAAAGCAATCTTCCTATCCTCCAATCCCATGCTTTAAAGAAGTAATTTTCTGTGATCTCTTGACCCTTTCATTGTACCTTCCCCAATTTCTGCCGCCTGTAGGGTAGAGTCTCACTGGCAAAGCCTCTTCCTGAAAAGTCTGGTATATCTCCCAGGTGGTTCTCTCCCCTCCCTGGGGTGGTGCAAAGGGACTCCAGGGAAATATTTTCCACTAGAGGGTAATTCTGGTCTGCATCACAAAGCAGACTTTCATGGAGTGAATTAAGGCTGCATGGACAATCCTAATTTTGGCATTTCCTGACCTCTGAACCCTGTAATCCTGTTAAGGTAGTTCTTAGCATAATTATTCAGTAATTTTGTGTAATAATTCCGCATTTCATAGTCCAGTGAAGGTTGAAGCCCCAATGTGCCAGGGTAGGAGATCATGTAAGTGGCACCACAAGCACAAAATCTGTTATAGGGGGATTGAATTTGTGTCACTGGGTGTCACAGGGATTGCAGTGAAGCTGGGGGGAGGGGGTGCAGATGGTGCCTTTGGGAGTCCCGCAGGTGCCATAGTCTGTCGCTGAGCCCTGTGAACCCTGCCAGGTCCCCCCAGGAATAGAGTCAGTGTCCAGAGCCATCCGTCTGGATGCTCCAGCCTCCGGCAGAGGGTATGGATCGCCTCTCGTTGCTGTGGCGATGTGGCCGTGGGATGCCTGCACTTCCCAGCCAGCCCGCTGCTGTCACACAGCCGCCTGCAGCTTGCTGGAGTAACAGCAGTGGGGAGGTGATCCCTCCAGCTCCAGCTATGGTGAGCAAGGGAAGAACATGTCCTCTGGGAGCCCAAGCTCAGGCCCTCACTGCAGACAAAGTGGTTTAGCACTACCTGTGCTGGTGAGGCTGAGGCTGGTGGGTGCCTCTGTCGACATTAATTACGTGTCGGTTCTGCTGTGATACCCTTGGCAGGATCTGCGAAGTCATTTGCTTCAGTGCCGCAGTTAGTGTGTGCTGCTGTAATATACTCCAGAGGCCATGGTTTGATCCGTGCGTGCATCTGGGGGCTGACAGGCCATTAACTTTGGAGCAAGCTGTCTGTACTGGTGTTTAGATACTATTGTTTAGCATGGGGGGAGAGATGCTCGGTGCTGTAGGGTCTGGGGGAGATGGCTGTGTGTGTTATATCTCCTGACTTTGGTGCCTAGGAGAAATCCATCTGTGCACTCTCATCAGTCCGAGGATCTTTCTCAGTATTTATTGTAAGAGTGGGTGTTGCTTGTTATTGCCCCGAGAGCTGTAGGTGTGGCGTTGAACTGCAGTAACCACCTTTATGGGCAGCGTCGGGTCGGTCTCAGATACCAGAAGCCATCTGTCAGCGTGCTGTAGTGACGGTGTTAAGTTTGGAAAGCCATCTGTCTGGGTGTTGTAGTGCTAGAATTGGTCCCTAAAGCCGTCTGTCTGGGTGTTGTAGTGCTAGGAATGGTCCTGCAAACCGTCTGCCTGGGTGTTGTAGGGATGATGTGAGCTCAGTCTAGGAAAAATAGGGGCTGACGTGGACTGCAGGGAGCTCTCTGCTTGCGCTTTCAGCTTCCAATATCTCTGTACTCATTGATCTCTGGAGCATTGCTGTGGAAATGGGCAGCGGTCCAGCAGCCTTCCCCAAGGCCTGGAAAGTGAAATTGGTGTTGTGCTTGTACTGCTCTGGAGGCAGAGGGCTCTGGTCACGTCCACACGTGATGTGGGAATCGGGGGCCAGAAAGGACACGGACTGAGGAGCTGCAAAAGGCAAGCTTGCCGCTTTGATTCCCTGTGTCTAGAGGACAGGCATTCCCTGCTGGGGCTAACGCACTGGCCATGCCCACCTTGTCTGGGGGTGCCACCCTTGAAGGGGGACCTTGTGTCTGGGCTTTGCAAAGGTGGTCATGGATCCACAGCTACCTACAGCACAGGTCCCCCCTCCCAAAAGCCCTTGCAAGGGGAAAATGTGTTACCGAGCTCCTGTAACACCAAAGGAAGCCCATGCTTAGCTCATGAGGTGGGGATGGGCTGTTGAGCACCTCTTGCTGGCAATGTGGGGAGACTCCTCCAGGGGCTACTGGGTTGGGCATGTGGGGGAAAGGCACAGAGAGGGATACGTCAAGGGGTGGGATAGCGCAAGGCACTCATTCCAGCAGTGCTGGGATGCAAAGACATGAAGAATGGAATGGAATGGAATGGAATGGAATGGAATGGAATAGAATAGCAATGGGGCTGCCAGTGTAAGAAAATGGGATTTTAGGGCACGCTATCCAAATAGTGGTACTGTTAGGGTGTAGTGAAGAAGGAACAGACCACAAAGCAATGGTGCCTGGAGGAAGCAGCACCACAGGGGAGTGGTATCTGGAGGGAACAGCACTGTAAAACATGGTACCTGGAGGAAATGGCACCATTAGAGCAGCAGTGCCTGGAGGGAAGACAGCAGCGGGGGGAGGCAATACCTGGAGGGAGCAGCAGCACAGAACATGGTACCTGGAGGACATGGCACCATGGGGGACCAGTACCTGTAGGCAGCAGCGCCGTGGGGGAATGGTGCTTCCCAGGAACAGTGCTGCGGGGGAGCGGCACCTGTAGAGACTGACGCCACGGGAGAGCCCATACGTTTGGTAACCGCGCTGTGGGGGACAGTACCTGTAGGGAACAGCGCTGTAGGGGAACGATACCTGTGGGTAGTCGCGCTGTAGGGGAGCAGTACCTATAGAGAACAGTGGCATGGGAGAATGGTACCTGTCAGCAGTGCCGTGGTAGGGGAGAGGTGCCTGTAGGGAACAGCGCTGTGGGCAATGGTACCTGTAGGTACGAGCATGCTAGGGAGCGGTACCTGGAGGGAGCGATGGTGCAGGAGAATGGCACTGGTAAGCTACGGTGGAGTAGGGGAATGGTGCCTACTCTCAGGAGGTGTGCTGTAGGAAGGGAGTCATTGGAAAGAGCAGCACCGAGGAGGCTGTTCCCATTGCATAGATGCTGTAGCGACAAGCAGGGAGGACAGTGCTGCTGGGGTATGATGTCATGGGAGGTCACCGCTGTAAGGGATATCCCAGGAGTGGTCTGCAGAGCCCTGAGGGCTTGGTGTGGGAGAAGGGGTGTTTCCAGGTGTCCACACCAGGACAATAGAGGTGGTAAAGCTGCCTGTACTGGAAACACTGCATCCTTCCCTGGCTGGAAGACAGCTGTTTTGAAAGAAATACCTTGCACCCCAGCCCTCGGTTTACAGCATGCCCCCTGATCGAGGCTAGAAGAGGCGCAGTGCTTTTGGGCTCCAAGCAGGGGTAGCTGGTTGAAATCAGTGGACAATGTTCTCAGTGAGTCCAGGTAGGGAAGATGAGTCTTTCTGATCTAATGCTTCAGGAAAGCATCTTGCTTCGCCTCCAAGCTGCTCTCTCCACCCTGTCGTATTCCCCATTTCTCCATACCACTGAACCTCTCCAGTCCCTCCTAGCATGCTGTGCTTTCTCCTTCTCCCTTCTGGGCTTCTCCGCATCCTCTGCTGTGCTCTGCTGTGTCGTGTCCCCACAGTCCCACTGTCTTCCCTCTCAGAGCTGCTCCACTACATCCCCTCACCTGCAAGATATGACCTCTTGTGCTGCATCATCCCTGCTCACCCAGTGCTGCAGGGAGAATCAAACCAGACTGTGGATGTTGCAGATGGTGGGGGAAAAAAAAAAAAAATGGTTGAAGCTGGCTCTCAGCCTCTGCTTGAAGCTACCTGCTTGCAGTGGGAGAGTGAACCTCTGCACATCTACTGCAGGAGATGGAAGTGCCTGCTGAATGAGGCTGCCTGCTTTTGTCTCCTGTCCAACAGTACTCAAGTGTGCTGTTGAAATCCCCCACTAAGAGCAATACTGCTATTAGAGGAGCCCTTGCAAGTGGCTGCAACAGGATGTACTCCTGCCCTGCAAAGGGATATATAGAGAGAAATAATTAGCAGTGGCACTAATATGTGCCTCTTCCCGGAGGAGACAGCCTGGCACAGTCTCCTTCACAAAGAGCAGAGGTGCCCTGGATGTCAGGAGATGAGAACAGCCACACCAGCATCAAGAACAGAGCTGTGGCTTGAGAGAACTTCCCCTCCTCCAGCCAGAATGAGGACCCAGGGTGCATCTCTGAATGCATGTTGGTGTAAAGCCCTAACTGTGCCCCCTTTTCATCTGAAAAGTTCAAAGGGATGCGACTTTTACCACCCTGGATTCATTCCTATGCAATGTGCGAGGCAAGCAGCCCCGAGGCAGCTAACAAGAGGATGCCGGAGAAATGCAAAGCCATAGAAAGGGGGGAGCCGGAAGACTGTGAGGACTGCTAGTGCCCAAACAACCCTCCCGGCTGTGAAGTACAGCCTTCTGGCATGGAAATGTGATAACAGGATGGGCCAGCCCTCTGAAGGAGCGCAGCAAGAGGGCAAAGCTCAGGAAAACATGGCTGCTGCACAGACATAGCTTTTACTTTGATGCTGTGGAGGAATGAGATGCTGGAGGGGGCATGACCATCCTCTTCATCACCTGGGAACTTGGTCAGATTTCAGGGGTTCAGGGTCATAAAACTGCATTCCTGGGGTGGAGGAAGGATCTGAAATCCCAAGTACATTTTGTAAGGTGAAGTGGGCACCTCGACCCCAAGGTGAGGTTTGGGCTCTGCCTCCTTACCACACTGCAGGGCACCCAGAATAAGCACTTTGGGGGCAAAATTTCTACTGGTTTTTACCCCCAAAGGAAGATTTTTGCTTGTCTGCGGTGGCACACTGAAGTCTCTGAACCACTGGTATGTGCTGAGAATTAGGCTGTAGGGTCGTGTTTATTCTAAATTGCAGCTATTCAGGAATTACACCCTGACCCGTTCCCGGGCTCTTAAAGCAGAGCGGGTTGTGCTCATGGCACATAATACACTTCTTTAGCGGCAGAGCTCCGATGCCAGCATCTCACTGCAAGCGAAGGGACAACGCTGGAAAAAGATTTTGGTGCCAGAAACAGACAATGGGAAAGCCAGAATAAAAGACCTTGAACACGGCGTTCCTGGTTGATCCTGCGATTTCTAAGCTGCCATTGACACAAGGAAAACACCATGGCTTTGTTCACTGGAGAGATAGCTTTTATTTCAGTCCTGCCAGTACCCTCCATAGACTCAGCAAAGCACCTTCTGCCAGAGCAAGAAGGGATGTCACTCTTCCACTCCCCACCCTGGGAGTGCACAGCACCAGGGCATTGCTGGAAGTGGAAGTGATGATGAGCTGTCCTATTTGTCTGGTAGGAAAGTAGATGAGAGAGAGGCAGTGATATTGCTTTTTGAACAGAATTGAAAGACAGCATAACACGATCTGGAAATGACCATGCTGGTGGCCATCGGGGCATCCTGTTGTTGTGAGAGGAAGCGCTGGTGGATCTGTTAGGACACAGGCTCCAGCCTCTGCTTTGGCTTACAAAGAGCAGAGGTGAAAACTGAGCTGTCTTGCTTCTGGTTTCATATCTTGCTTTCTATCTGTAGCTAGGAGAAAGCAACTTTCCACATGCTCAGGAAGTAAGACAGTCTGTGACCAGCCCTGAGAATGATCCCAAAGACCTGCACTGGCAAGCTATGCTCTCGCACTGGCCTGTGTGGCTCCATTTTGTCCCCTGTGATGCTTGGACTCCTGCTTTTGCACCCTGCAGCGTGAGCATGGCTGTCCCCCGAGCACCAGTTCATCTGATCGTGTCCGTTTGTGGTGCATGAGCACATCAGCGCACATCCAGCCGGGCTGTATCGGTGTGTGTGTGCACATCACCGTGTGATGCACAACCCCCATCCCTCTACACACAGGGGCTTGGGGCAACACCAGCCAGGTGGCTTCAAGCTTTGCCTCAGGTTCCCTATGTGAGTCCTGGGTTACAGGGAGGCTAGGATAAGGCTGGAGAAACTAGTGAGAGGTTGGCAATGGGGGTCAAACCTCCAGGAGGCTGGAGCAGGGTCAGGAAAGGCCAAGGGACTCCTGAAGGCAGTGGGTACCAAAGGGATGCTGTGGGGCTCAGTGCAATGCGACGGGGAGGGCTGGCAGAGGCTGAAGGGTCCAGGAGGATCCTAAGGGTGGGTGCGGAGGCTGGGGGCTGTGCAATGATGTGACCCTCTCGTCCTTTTTCTGCTCCTCATTAGAGTCCCCTGAGCGAAGCAGGCTGTGAAGGGGGTCTGCGCTGAGGTATGTCCTTATGGCTTCTGCCAGGATATCACAGCTTACGTGTGCGCCAGGGGACGGGACATGGGAGGTGGTTCCCAGCACGGGAAGCCTCTGCAGGAACCAGGGGGAAAAACTGGGGTGCCTCAGCCCCCAGAGATGCTGAGAATCTGAGATGCAGTTCACTGGGGATTGTTTTAGGGCAAGATATGCTCATGCACTGGTTTGCTGCTAACTTTGCCCCTTCTTCCGTGCCCATCTCCTTAGCTCTCACTTGTTACCCTCGTTGTCCCTTCCCATCATTGTATGGAGCCTTCTCCTGTAGAGATCTTCCTTGCATCCTGGGGTTGTTTGTGTGTGAAAGCTGTGTCAGCATGATTTAGGGACACCTATGTCCTAGAACCCCGAACTGGTGGTAGTAGGCATGGGCTGATGAAGGCAGAGCCCCCAGCATGGTGTGAATGGCTCTGGTTTGCTTCTTCCCAGGGCTGAGGGAGTGGCAGCAGGTCTGTCTTTTTTTGGGGGAGGAGGGGATTATGTGTACCAGTGTGCATCTGGTGGGAAGGGGCATGCCCTGAGCTGGTGAAAGCCTCATGTGTCTCAGGTCTCCAGAGCTCCTTAATATCTCCCTCCATCAGTCTGCAGGGCTGTTTGTCAGCAATGCATCGGAGTGAGCTCCTGGGTGATGGAGAGGACTTCTGTGAACCAGGAGGGATGTCTGCAAGTCAGAGCAGTCTCAAGGTCCTGAGCAACCCCCCTCCTTTCATCCCAGTATCAGCAGCAGGCTTGATCTGCCAGCAAGTGCCTGTGGTAGCAGGTAGTGATATGTCCCAGGCAGTGGCAAGGGGCTACGTTGTGCCCCACGTTGGGGTAGATGGCAAGGAATGGTTTGTGTCTGGGATGGCACTTGGGTATGGAAATGGCAAGTTTTGGCCTCTGAGGACTTGTGACAGGTACCCCCTGTGTAAAGGAGGCATGGCCAAGGTTGAGGAAGGTCTTGTACTGTCTGGGGTAGGGCCAGTATGTGAGGACACCAGACCATGAACTGGTGTAGCTGGTGGTCAGTTTGCCATCTATGCCAGAAGCAGGAAGCCTGCTCTCTCAGGGGCAAGTGTTTGGTGCACAGAGAGGCTTGGGAGCTCCTGGGGCAGGGACTCATGAGTATCAGACCTGTCCAGCCTCTCTGGGGGTAGACATGGGTTTGTGCATGTGTGCTTTGCTGCGCTCGGGGATTTCAGGCTCTGTGGGAGACTAGCCGATGTCTGAGGACTTCTGTCTGGGCTTGGGGCTCCTGCAGATGGACACTCGGGGAGGATTGCAGGTGGCCTGGCATGCCTGATGGCGAGCAGGGCAGGGCTGCCCAAGGATGGTGCTCAGGAAATGTGGTTTTACCTCAGGGCAGTGAAGAGCCTCTGTTTAGTTCCTTGTCTCTGCACAGCTTAGCTGTCAGTGGTGCCCAAAGGTGCTGGACCAAGGGAGTTCCTGGAGCCCAGCAGGGCCCAGGTGATGCCCAACAGATGGGTCTGGTGGCAGCCTGTCTCCTGCTGTGCAAATGCAGGCTGAGGAGGCCATCCTGTGCAAGGCTTGCCTCCAAAGGCGGTGGGCTCAGCAAGCTTCTGCCCCATGCTGTGCCCCCCTTTCCTCTGCACACACCCACTGCAGGCAGGATGCTTGTCCAGGGGGAACTGGGGCCATGAGCTTGGATGGGAGGCATGGGCTGTCAGGAGCCTTGGGTTCCCCTCCCAGCTCTGTGTTTGCTCCCTGAGTGGCCATGGGTCCGGCTGTCCCCTCCCACTGTGGGAGGGTGCAGGTACCTAACGATGCTCTCGCTTGCTTCCCTGCAGATCTCCGGCCTCTGCCCGATGTAGCCATGACTGGGACCTGTACCCGGGAATGCACGGAGTTCGGCCACTCCGATACCTGCTGGATGCCCGGCCAGTCCTCCCCCAGCCGCAGGCCCAAGAACGCCCTCAAACTCTCCACTTTTGTGCCTTACCAAGACAGAGGGAGTCAAGAGCAAGTCGGGAATGGCAGCCCCAGACTCTCAGAAGAGCGCAGCACCAAAATGGCCAACCTCCGCCTGCTCCCCACGTACAGTGCCTTCTCCAATAGTAGCCATGAGCCCTGCAAGGACTCTCCCATGGAGGAAATTCCTCTCACCCAGACCTCGGACTTCCAGCCAGCCACCACCCCCTCATCCCAGACCACCAAGAGGGAGATATACCTGTGAGGCTGGGCACGAGGGGCAGGGAGCAGATGCGCTTCTGAGGCCAGTGTCCAGAGGAACATTTTAAACTTCAATGCTTTATTGCTCCGGCAGCCGGTTCTCCAGGCGGTGGGCTCGGCGGACAGCAGGGCAGGGCAAGGCAGGGATGAGAGGAGCACCTTTTTAACCTGTTTTTTTCCTGGGGCCGGGGGTGGATGGGAAGGATGAAAGCATCCGAAACCCATTTCTGAGCACTTGCGGGTGCATGTCTCCGAACTGCTGCGTTGCCGGGGAGGGCTGGGCAGGCCCCTGGTGTGGAGGGCATGGCTGGGGAGAAGGGCTTATGTACCAAAGGTCCACGCAGAGCTGGTGGAGTTCCTGGGGCATAGGATGAGGGGTGTCCCCATGCACGGGGAGCGAGCTGCCTGTCTCTTTGCTGTAGACTCCTGTAAATACGAATCTTAGGAATGACATTCAAGTCCTGCCTGATCAAAACTTTTTATTGTCCTTGAAACATAAGATGTTTAAACAAACAAAAAAACAGACAAAAAAAAAAAAAGAAAAAAAAAAAAGGAAAACAGAAACAAACCACAGGGAGCAAATTCCAGCTTTGAATGGTTTGCTGCGTGGAAGAGCTTGCAGGAGCGCAGCGTCCAGCCCACACTCATGTTCTATATTGTAAATAGAGATGTGACCAGTCCCTGAAACAGCAGCTGGGGAGCTGGAGGAGAGGGGCAGCGTCCTCACTGGACTGTAGGGACTTTGCTATTTTTCAGCCTGGATCTCTTTCTGAACATTGTCACTGTGCCCACAAGCTGCAGGGTCCCCAGGGACTGCCCGGTGCCACAGGTGGGGTCTGCTCTGTGCGGGGGTTCCCGGGTGGTGGCCCTGAGCCTGGCGAGTGGAGGAGGGATGGGGAAGCCCCCAGTCAAGGGACCGGCTGGGTCTGGAGAAGCCTTCAGCCCGACTCTGCTGGCAGGGAGGTCATCATCAGCTGTGGCATCTCAGCCCATCGCCTTGTGCCTCCTCCGGGGCAGGGGATGCCCATGAGGCCGGCTGTGCCATGCCTTTGACCTTCATCCCATCCACCTGTAAGCCACCATTGCCTTTGTGAGGAGGAGCTTTGTCTCAGGGTCACACTGGGGGCTGCCGAGCCCCTGCCCACTGGAGTCCCGCTGCCCTTAGGCCACAGGGCCACTCTCATGGGATCCAGCTTTCTCTTCCATTGTCAAAGGTTGACCAGTCTCCCCGGCGGGTCCCCACTGCCCCGGCGTCCTTGGCATCCTTCCAGGGTACCTGACTGGGGCAACGCTGTGAATGCGGAGGGAAGAGGACTCCCTCAGCCCTCGAGGGGCTCCCCAGAGGGGGATGCCCGGGCACTTTCCTGAGCCCCTCTGCTCCCTTGGGAGCCAGGGAACAGTCCTGTTTTGGGGGGCTGCAGGTGCACCCCTGGCAGGAGGGGTCCAGGTGACTTCTGCCTCGTTCCTGGGTAGCCCTTCCCGGTCCTCCCCCGCCAGGGTGCGGGGAGGAGCTGTGCTGCACCGTTGTTCTTCCCGTACTCGTGTGCACATTGATTGTCTTCATCTCTGGGATCTTCCTTAGGGAGTGAGGCCAGTGGTAACTGCAGGACAGTTCCTCCTGGGGCTCATCTTCAGTCCACGTGGTCCAGTACCATGGGGCTCACAGATGGCTCTGCCGGGCTTGACTGGCATGGGGACACCGCAGGGACAGGGCACCCCAGCTGCTGTGTGTCAGAGACTGCCCTGCCATAGCTGTAGTGCCTGTTGGGGTGCAGCATGCCAGGGCCCCTCCATTCCCAGCCTCCTCCCCCCTCCAGCATCCCTCTCTCTGAGCAGCTCCTCTCCCTTTGCTTTGTCAGGGGTGGCATGATGCGGCCAGGTCCCTGGTGCGGCTCTGGGTGACCTGAAGGGATACGGTGAAAGCCGAGCCTGGGTGACAAGGGAAGAGTGGCAGAAGGCACCTACTTGCACCCATTCCCTCGTGCCCCAGCCCTGCTCCCTACCTTACCCGGGTGGCACCACGTCACACCGCATCGCCTGCAGCCCCGACGCCTTGGGGTGCTGCCTGGAGGAGGCAGGACCCTCCTCCCAGCCTCCTGCTGCTGCTCCCCGACAACCAGCCGGGGGTCCCTCGAGGCAGGCGCGATGCTCCTGGTGGATGTCGAACTGCCCGTCAGGGCATCCCTGCTCTACCCTTGCCCGTGGTGGCTGCCCAACGGGGCCCACATTCCCTTGGCCTGGCTGCCTGAGCAGGTCACGCTCCTGAACTTGTTTTTATTGTAGCTCTGTAGTTTCAGGGCCAAACTGGGCAGAATGTGCAATTTGGCCGCGCTGGCCAGGATCTTTGACTCCACTGCCAACTCGACTGCTCATGCCTCCCCTGGGCTCAGGCAGCAGCAGTGTCCAGTGACCCTCTTGGGGACCCCCCAGGAGCGCCCAGTA
>NW_010127967.1:309-2708 GCF_000699245.1 Pterocles gutturalis | reverse complement strand
AGCCCCTCACCCATGGGTGGGCTCCCTACCTTCTGCTTGGGGTCTCCAGAGGGACCCTGAGCTCCAAGCCCTGTGGCTGGAGTTGCTGTCTTGTCTCCTGGAGCACCTGTTGATGTTCTCAGTGCGAGCATGGTGCAAGGCAGGGGTGAGTGCAGAGGGGGTCCCCAAGGGGTGGGAGGGATGGGTGCTGGGGGTGTGTTCTATGGGGAGAGAGGTGGGGGGGTGAGTTTTGTTGGGGTGCACAGAGGGATGGTGGGGCTGGGTCTTTGGAGGGGAGGACTGTGGGGAGAGGGCATGGGTACCTGGGAGGTGGAGAGGGGATGGGTGTCCAGGAGGAGCATGGGGGGGGTAGGGGTGGGGTGAGGGTGGGTCTGTGGGGAAGAGCAGAGGGGGCTATGGGAGTGGGTCCTCACTCGGTGGGGTGTCATGGGGTGGGAGGCTGCGTAGGGTGTAGCAGGGATGTGTCCCTGAGGAGGAGAAGGTGCTGGACATCAGTCCTGAGGAGGGGGTGCTGGGGTTTTGCCCCGGGGTGAAGTTGACATTGTCACTGGGGATCAGTCCTGGGGTGGGGGCTGAAGAAGAGGTGCTGTCAGAAAGAAGCTCATTTGCACAATTATAAGCCAGAAGGATAAAGCCTCTGTGCACGTGGCGGGGGAAGAAGCTCCCCACGGGCTCCAGTCTAGACAAGCACAGGGAAGAAGAGGGGGGAGTTCAATGCCTCTGCAGAGGGGTTCACTGTATCTCACACTGCACTAGGACAAGCCAGGGGTAAAACCAAAGGTGGGAGCCAGGGAGCAGGCGGGCTGCGTGGGAAGGATCTAAGCGACCCCTTTGTAGCTCTTCAGTGTTGGTTCTATTTATACGAGATTTCATTTCCTTGCTTGTGATGCCTTGTTTTTTGTACAGTTTTATGTACATGCAGGTGTAGCTTTTCTAAAGGAGAAATCCTATGGCAGAGTAAAGTACCCAACTATTTTTCAGATGGTGACCTATGTCTAAGGCAATGCCTCTTGCTAAGGTTGTATTGCTCTCAATGTGTGATGCATTTCCCTGTGCGGGGAAGGCTTCGGGCCTTGGGCTTGGTTTTCCCCGGGCGCTGTGAGCACAATTGATTCCCTTGTAATTCTTTCTGTTCAGAGCAGTGAGCATGACACCGTCGTGATCCCCTTTCCGTTCTCTCCTGTTCTGTTTGTTTGCTGAGCTGTCAGATGACCAACTCCATTGTAATTAGCCCTTCCTAAAGCTTTACAATAAAAGTGTGAAAACCTGGGTGCCTGTGCCTGATGGATTTTTGCCACATGTCACATCCTTGGGGGCAGATTGGGGCATCCTCAGGGAAGAGAGCACATGGAGACAGTGAAGAGCCTTGGTGGCTGTGGGGAAATCCCTGTTCCTGCTGCCCTCCTTGAGGTGCAAGGAGCCCTGGCAGGGCTGCTCTTGTCTCCCCACCCCCAGTTTCCAGCTCAAGGGTGTTTCTGCACAGGTATGAGTAGTATAACCCCACAAAGCAGTTTGCCACAGACCAGTCTCCTTTATTTAAAACCAAAATATTTCAGGGAAAAGATATTTTCAGCCCCAAAGCTGCCTGCATTGTGCCCATCACCAGCTAAGAGAGGAGCTCGAGAAAATCCCACCAACCAGCTCCAGGCTCTCTCCCATCTCCACCACTGCTTCTTGGAGACCTGATGCCATTTCCCACCATTTCACCATCTCCTTTACCAAGCGTGGCTGATTTTTTTTTTTTTAGGTAGTTTAGACACTTTGGAAACAGCTGGGCCACTTCAAACCAGGGCACATTTGCAGCTGCTTCCTACCGCAGTTGCAGTGAGCTTGCTCAGCCATGGCTGTTGTGTTTTCCTGCTTGCCTTTGCACAGGACTGCACTAGGCAAGATCATTAACTGTACAGGGTAGTTTCTTAGCTCAGACTAGAGATGCTTCCCTCATTAGCTGGGTTACATACTGGTGCTACGTGTCTCGGATGCGTTGGGCTCACTCACAGCACCGTACCTCTCTCTTTGCTGAGCTGCAGGCCCTGGGCTTGCCCTGGTCTTAGCACCAGGCAAAGGCAAGACTCACCCCCAGCTTGGAAGGAACCAGCAAGTGTCCCTGGGAAGGAAGAGTTTCCAGGTGAAATTGCAGACCGTCATCCCCATGGTGTGGTTTTGTAGAGAGTCCTTTTCTACCATCCTCTTCTCCCTGGGCTCTCCAATAGGCCATGCAGAGGGGAACTGATGCCCCTCACTCCTGAGCGATCATGTCCTCCTGGGTGAGTGGGTGGGAGGGCTCTCAACTGCTCTGTGTAGGCACACACCAGCTGGGCAGCATGGATGTGTCTCCAGGGGTCCTGGGGAACCAAGTGGCCTTGCTGCCTGCTGATGCCCCATCCCAGAGAAAGAGG